>NC_089468.1:2680000-2980000 GCF_001720195.1 Cryptococcus depauperatus CBS 7841 | reverse complement strand
CCAGAGCTTCCACCGAGCTTGCGAATGGTCACTGGGGTTGAGGCAGACATGATTGGTAGGCGTGGGTTTGTAGGTGAAGAAGAGTGCGGTATCAGAGGATTTGTCGGAAAAGTCAAAGGGGTGAGGGGTGTTATCAAACAGCGGTGCGTGAGTATTTTGTATGATGAGCTGAGTAGAAGGTTGCATGGACAATCTAGATTTTGGTCATTAGCTAGGGCTGATATCTCTTTCTAGATTTACGGATTTCTTGGTGAATGAGATAGGCCTTGATGGGCAAGTACTTCATCTGAAAGATATCACAAAACCAAAAGATTTCGGATCGCAGCAAGATTGTGGTGAAAACAAGGACGAACAAGAGTATGAAGAAGCTGCGTCTGGGCAAGTTGATGTGGCCAGTCTTCCAGAGAATTTACAGTTTGATCCACACCCACAATGGTCGCCTTCTACTACAATCAAGCTGCGGCCTCATTTTTCCGATGAGGCCATTATTGCTTTACATACATTTGTAGTCCAGGGTCGTGATGCACCTCCTAAAGGTGATCGTGGGTGGAGCAACCGTACGCCTGCGATAGAATCCACAGAATCTGCTGTCTCTGTAGAAACAGAAGCTCAACAGGACCAACAAGGCGAGTCTTCAGAAGAAGCTGCTATGAATCAATCTCTGGCACGCAAGTCTGGCCGTGGTCAAGGCAGAGATCGAGGGCGAGGGCGAGGTGCCCGCGGTGGAAGAGGACGAGGAGGCAGGGTTAATGGTCGTAATGGCGATTCAGGAAGTTGGTGGCTTGCTTATGAAGATGAGCGAGAAGTGTTGTCTCAAGTTTGTCTTTTGTCTCTGTTTTTCATTTTGCTAATGGCCAGTAGTCTATCAAATCTAAGGAAGAGAGGACAGCCGCTCATAAAATTCTGAGAGAAGTTTTCCCCGCGATGTTTGAGAGCACTACAAGGGACATAGAAGGCGATGAAGGCCAAAGACTCGTCATCAAGTGGTCCAATCAGACTGGCCAAACCAAAGGTCAGCGCCGTGCTGCTGGTAAGTTTTGATGTTTTTACATGTGAGCATCCTTCATGTATACCATCGAGTTATAGATCAACCCCGTCTCCCAGCATACATTCACTTTACCCTCCACAAATCGAACCGCGAAACCATGGACGCCCTCAATCACCTTCAACGTCTCATATCTGTATCCCCAAAAGACATCACTGTTTGCGGTACCAAAGATAAACGAGCGGTCACTGTCCAACGCGTCTGCTTGAAACGATCAGGACGGACTATACAAAACGTCTGGAAATCCGTTAATGGTATTAAACAAGGCTGGCATACTGAAGAGCAAGCTGTGACTGATAGAGGTGATAGAGGTGTGAGGGTTGGGGATTTCGAGTACTCTGCCCAATACTTGGAGCTTGGAATGCTGAAAGGCAACAGGTTTCTAATCACATTGAGAAGTGTAGAAGCCGAGAGCGTGGAAGAAATCAATAAAACCATGGCTTCTGTCCGAGATTCAGGTTTCATCAATTTTTATGGTACGTCCTGTTATTCCTCGCTTAACCCAATACTCACTACCTATCAAGGAATGCAGCGATTTGGCACCTCTTCAATGCCAACTCACGTCACTGGTCTTTTCATTCTTCGCAAAGATTGGTCGTCTGCTCTCGATTCTCTTCTCTCACTTCGAGAAGGCGAACATCCCGACTGCGTAACAGCAAGGCTGGCATGGTTGGAAGACGGAGATTATGTCAAAGCATTGGAAATCATGCCTAGGAGAGCAGTGGCAGAAAGAAGTATTTGGGAATTCTGGAAGAGAGGTGGAAGGCAAGAAGATAAAGTTGGGGCATTGGGTGTGGTGGGTTCATCTCTCTTATTGTTCAAATTTATGCTGAGACAATATGTCCTACAGATCCCAAGAAACTTGAGAACAATGTATGTCCATGCATACCAAAGTTATGTTTGGAACCTCGTCGTTTCTGAACGAATCAAATTGTCTGCAACGGAGCCTTTGATTGGTGACCTTGTCTTTGAAAAGACGGAAGGGAATGAGCCGTATGGTACGTTTTTTCCAGCTATTACCCCCCTTGCGACGACATGACTGATAGTGATAAGATCCCGAAAACGTCCCGGCTCATCGTATAGACCGCCACGGCCGCGCCCATACTTGGAAAACATCATCTTCTCCCTCTGTCAGACGCTTGACCGAAGAGAACATCAACAACAAAACGCATAACATCTTTGATGTCATAATGCCATTACCCGGATTTGATGTGGATTATCCTGGTGGCGAGGTAGGCGACTTGTATGACAGGATTTTGAAAGCCGATGGGCTGGATAAAGATAAAATGCGCAGGGAACAGAGGTTTGTACTGCTTGGCTTGATCGGAAAGCTTTGGCGCTGATTCAAAGCTGTTTTTAGAGAATATTCCCTCCCAGGCTCTTACCGTTTGATTCTCCTTCGGCCTCTCTCCCTCTCTTGGTCACACATAAGATACACCGACCCCGATCTTCCGCTTGTTCAATCTGACGAAGACGCCATCCTTCATCTGAATCCTCCTACTGAAGACAATCCTCAAGGGAAATTCCGTGCTGTCAAAGTAGATATGCAGCTGGGAGCTAGTACATATGCTACAATGGTTTTGAGAGAAATCACGAGGGAAGAAACAAGCTCCTGGTTTCAAAGAGGCAGAACGATGCGAGGAGAAGACCAAGAGCACAAAGGGGCAAGTAAAGCAGAAGGGGAAGGAGAAGTCATTGCTGAAGAAGAGGATGATGGGATAGAGGAGCTGGAAGCGTTATAATGATTAATTTTGTTTACATTATATGCAAAAGTTGCTCTCAGGCACGGATTTATTATTTTTTAATCTTATCTTTACAATCCGTTTTACATTCCAATTATGATTGCTTTTCCAACTACATTTACAACTGTTTCAAGATATTATTGTAATATGACCGACAACTCTCCATGGAGGTAAAGCTGTTTCCGATCTGTCAATACTCAAATGGTTTTCCCCTCTTCTGTCCAATATATCATCCTCCCTCGCACGAAACGTCATCAACGTATCCAACATTCTGTACCGGATTTGGAAGAAGATAATGAACGAAACTTGTCTGAAAGAGAGGGCTTGGATGATTCAGTTGGTATACCTGGACCGATAGTAGAATTCGGGAGACCTGGAGGCGCAACGCTCAGCAAGCGGAAGGGAAGTTGGAAATGGATTTGGGCCGGGGAAGAACGACAAAGTGAGTTGAGCATACTTGAGGAATACGAGCGTATACATGTTGCAGGATCTAACAGGTTTAAAGATACAACATGGAAGATAAGCAATGAAGCAGAATGCTTTTATCCGGCCACTCGCCTACTGGAAAATATACCCAGCCATGAACTGTCTTTCCAAAGCGTTGTTGACTCTTCTGTAAGTATCCAATGGTGTTTGTGTATTTTGAACGCTTTTGAACAGGTTTTTCCCAGGTAAAATACGCTGAGCAATTGTGCCATCCATTTGAACGAGACGGCCTTCGTGATGCTATAAGTGATATCCTCAAGGAAGAGCACAACTCTGCTGGCCCATCTGGAACTTCGAAGCAACCAGCTGGATCTAAAGCCCATCATTTTACTGGCAAGACATCGCTAAAAGACCCTGATCAAAGCTCCATCGTTGCTGAAATTCACAACTCAAGAGGAAGATTCACCAAAACTTGGGTTGCTTTTCCTATTGGTAGCATTGGACATGAACTCAGTAAGTATCCGTTGGAGTGAAACAAAACCGAGAGAAGGCTCATTTTTTCGCCACAGATATTGCTCCTATACTTCCCACCTCTACTGCTAGGCTGGATAGAAGAAGTCGATATAGGTTCGCGCCAACATCAAAGCCGATTGAGACATTCCCTACACCAATCCTGCAAATATGTTCATCTGCAGTTGTGTCAGACTCCCGTGCAGATAGTATGTCCTTTATATGTGCTCGCCTCATGAAATTGGTGAATAGAATGTTGATGTTCCCAACCAGAAGATTCTACATCTCTACTTGTCCGACTTCAAGCAACAACTCATCTTGTCTCGTTGTATCCATCTTTTTCACCACCAGCCTACATCACATCCTCCGCTCGTGCCCAAATAAGCTATAGCGATACGGAAGGTCGGCGACATGTCGATGTCGTTCTAGATCCTGTAATTTGGGCAAAAGCACTTTTGGTGGACGAGGGTGGAGGTGTGTGGCTATGGTTGGAAGAGAAAAAAATTCAGAATGGAAGAATAGAAAAAACCATGAGCTTGTGAGCTACATATACTTTATAACTGCAGATTTCATAATTAAACGCAATCTGCGTTCGATAGGCACAAAGTCAGAGACAAGGTGACAGACGAAAGAGATCAATTCTTCCGTGTTGCTTTCGGCACTCGCTCTGGAACTGCCCTTGTTATTTCCGCAACCGAAGCAATCATTATTGATATTGACGATCCATCTCACCCTACTACGACAATTTTTAGCCTTCGAAGCAGAATACGTCGATTCCTATCCGTTGAGAAAACAGCAATGCAACGAAATTCAAAATGGACCTTGCTGGTTACTACTCAAGAAGTATTCTGGATTGATGAACGGCGAGGCGTTGTAGGACTTGGGTGGAAACATGATTATGGGAAGGTTCAAGATCTAAAAGCATTGATTCTGTCCGGATTACAAAAAGGTATGTTTATTTATTGGTCGTATTTGGGCTGTGCACATTTTGGGCCCAGGTGAAAGCGTTACCCTTTTGCACTCTTCAACAAGTCCGCTTCTCACTGCATTGACGACACCTTCATCTCACAAGCCACTCACACCATTCTATTTCCTCTCTGCCCCGTCTAGTCTCGCCTTCTCTTTACCAAAATATATCAACCCGATTGATCTTGTTTTCTTGAAACTACACTCAACGCGGTATCACCCCTCTCTTCTCGTACTATCTCATGACGGAGCTCTCTATTCTTATTCTCTTGTAGCACCAGCTTCTGATCAGAATGCCGAGATAGAGGGGAATAAAGACAAGATACCACTTATTGCTTACTGGGATGATGATGTAGTTTCTTGTGCTAAACAGGAGAGTAAGGAGATAGGAGCGGGAGAGGGATGGCAGGACAAAGCTAGTGTAAGCTGGACGGAAATAGATATGAGGTGGTTGATTGAAGCAATCACAGAGAATGCTAGTAGACAGTTAGGTTCTGGTACGGGACCCAGGGAGAATGAGGATACTGTGGAGGCTCTTGTCGCTGAGGGCTTCAGAAGTATTGATAGGCGAAACGAAGCGGATAACGAGAGCACAAAAGGGGAGCAAGCACAATATACAGCCGTTAAAAATCAAGAATTAAACGAGCAATGGGTTGATGAAGGCGATGGAGATAGCCAAATGGACGCCGATACCCAAAACTCGTATATGGAAGACACACAAGAGAGATTCATGGACAAAAATAAGAATGTAGGGCAGGGTAGTCTTGAGAGCAAATTTGAAGCGTACGGTCCTGTTCACGGTGATGATCATAACCCCATAGACGACGGAAGTGAAACTGGTTTACAATATTTGATACCACAAGAGTTTGAGAGATATCTCAGGGAGCTGGACGCGCCCATCGACAGTTTCCTGACACTGTATGTACAATCTCAAGCGTAGGGCTACCTTGACTGACTCTCTTAAAGCAACGAGCTGGCAAGAGACTTTCTTTTTCCGTTGCGCAGCTTTGATTCATTTTCAATGATTCCTATTCATTCCTACTCGATCCAGAGCACTTTGAAATCCTTACAATCTATCAATTTTGAAAAACATCTGATGGGCGTGGCTGTCTTGTCTGATGCATTACCGTCGCTCAACCAAAGTCGTCCATCGCTACTCATGAATGATCTGAAACCGTTGGATCTGTACAACAGCCTTGTCACATACTTTCCCACTCTTTCTCGGCGCGACAAACTCGCAACAGCCCAGCTCGTCATTAACCTTTACCTTTCATTCGTCATCTCCATTCCAGAAGACTGCCTTTCTAATCAAAAGACGGTACTTGATAGGATAGTCGATGAGAACGAGAAAGAACGAGATCACGAAGACGATTTCCTTCGAGCTGCACGTGCTCTCACCTTAGGAGATGATTCTCCGCCTCCTGTCGATATATTCGTTGTCAAGCCTCTTTTGAATGCTCATAATACGGATTCACATAGGTGGGAAGATTGTGATGACGGACGAAATGATCAGACAGACATCCCAGAAGAATTTGAAAAACGAATACAAACACTTACTGCCAGAGCTCTGGTAGATGATTGGAAGTTGGGCGAAGATCCTCATCAATGGACATGGAAAGGGGTAAAAGTCGGTGGTGGGCGTGTCAATCAGTCAACACATTATACAAGAAACGATCACGCCAGACCGATTAAGCCTCTTCCTTCGTCCCGTTCTCACCCCTTATTCCAAGCGCAATTCCGTTCACCTACTTCCCTACGATCTCCACAGACATTCGCTCACCTTATTCCACCTACGCTTGAGTCGTCCTATATTATGCCTGCTCTAACAACGACACCAGGCGTCTTACCTGGGGCAGAAATGAGGTCTTCACCACCACCTACTAATTCACAGATGGGTATTGAAGAAAGCCAAGCGACTCAAGAGGGCTCAATGGCTCGGGTAAGTACTCAAATAGAGCGAGGTAAGTTTGGTGGGAGAGAAAAAAAGAAAAAAGGAAAGAGACGACTCGGTGGGTTTTGAACCTTTATCTCTATTATACTGGTACATTATGAGTTTACAACGTAGAGAGACCTCTTGTTATTATTTATACAATGCATTTAAACATATTTATAAGACAACTGTCAAAAACGAGAATGAGAGGTCAATGCAAAAAGAAAACCGAAATTGATACTATATGTAAGGCGCTGTAAATAAAAAATGAGAATTTAGGGTTTGTAACCAAGCGCTATAGGCATGATATTCTTATTGATAAATCGCAGCAACGTCTTGCGTTTTCAAACAAGAGCCATCTTTTTCTTTCCCACTCCTCCTCTAAAGTTGCCCATTCCACCTACTCTATTTGCTGCCTGTGTCCTCTGGATTTGTGCAAAAGCTTCTAGTATATGGCAAGGCTGCAACGGCTGTCTTGCACTTGGCGGAGGTGCAAATAGAGAAGGCGTATTGGAAGATTTGGTTGTCGATTCTTTGACCGGAGATGCGGGTTTTTGTGGTTGCCCCGCCACTGGAGGTACAACCAACTTTGTTTTTTCCAACCTCTCTCTCAAATCCAGTGCAGTCACGCACAACGAGCGGACCATCTCAAAAGCAAGAAAGCCGAGAATGTCGACAATATCGTCATTTGGACGGACATCGAGGTACGCAGAGAAATTTATGAAATCCCGAAAGCGACGGGCACGACGGTAGGTAAAGGATGCTTGTCGGCATTCAGAGTATTGAGCGTACTCATTTTTGGTCATTTTTTTGGTAATTTCGTCCGCTTCCTAAATTACCAAAACATTTTAGCTTGGCCTTGAAAGGAAAGTGTACATAACTCACTTTGAGACGCTGCATTGAATCTTCATGAGCTTGAAGCTCGTCCTCGTCTTCATCATCTTCTTCCTCCTTCCCTGGCATACTCCTCAAGAACGTCTGAAATGGTGTCAAAACTTCCCAGGGAAGCTTGACCATTTGTTTTCTTCCCTTCATAGCTTTATCTTCATCCACTTCTAGTTCAATATCCTCTCCCGCTCGTTCTGCCTCTTCCTTGGCTCGCTTGCGAACATCTTTCCAGGAAAGGTACGTGCGGAGGCGATTGACTTTTCCGCGATCATCGCGAATCAAGAAGATGAGGTCTTCCGGTGAGAGAAAACGGGAAGAGCGGAGGTGGGTCAAGAGACGAGCACGAATGACCTATCCACTGTTAGAGGTTTACAAACAATGAATCAAGACATACAATTTCTATGATTTGACCACGGACAATGTCTTCTACGAGCTTGACAGTCTCTGGTAACGGCGTCTGAACTTCTCCAAAGACAAACATCTGGGACATGCAATTAGTTTTCCAGACATCCACAAAACGTTAAATCTTTCAACGCAGACCCAACAGGAACTCCCTTAATCTAAGCCAACGTAGCCATCACAAAAGCGGCCGTATTGAACATCAACTCACCATTTGTCGAATTTCCACCATATACTTGTGGTCACCCATATCCTCCCATCCCCATACACCACTCGCCTTGTTCTTCTTGCTCGGCCCGCGACGCTTATCATCTTCCTCTTCCTCGTCAGACTCTTCATCCAAAGGAGGAGTAGAACGCTTGCGAGTCCGGGTTGGCTGGGAGGATAGCAAGGTTGGGGCCGTCGAAGCCGGTGGATTGGCAGGAGGCGTTGGGAGGTGCATTGCGGGCAATGCGAGTGAAGACATGGCGTGCAGTCACAATTGGTCCGTCCACTCCTTTTTCTACCTTTTTATACCTTACCAAGGCCTTTCTCCATCAAAGCAAAGTTGCAAAGTTGCAAGATTCAAAGGTTGATTCGCTTGCAGTCCTGATAATAGAAGCGAAACGTTTTGCGGCCTTAAAACTCAATATTCCAGACTTAACCGTAAATACAACGATAAAAAGAAAAATCGCAAGAATAAAAGCAAATGCAAAACCAAGATACAATTCGATTCGTCTCAAAAGATAGACAAATTCAACCGTGCACCATTATTAATTGTCGTGTCCGCCCAAATTAGGAACATGACGGACATCATGGACATGGGAATGTAATAAAAGAGCAGAATTTCTTTTCTTTAATTGGAACTTTTACTTTTGTATTTATCATTTGGACCAGTAGGATATAAAATACATCCGTCTCTCGCTTTAGTTTGGTCAGTGTATCTCGACGGCATCCTCATATTCATCCGGTATACTCGGCTTGGCGTGTCCACACAACCTGGTAGCGAGCACCTA
Organism: Cryptococcus depauperatus CBS 7841; assembly: GCF_001720195.1. Taxonomy (NCBI): domain Eukaryota; kingdom Fungi; phylum Basidiomycota; class Tremellomycetes; order Tremellales; family Cryptococcaceae; genus Cryptococcus; species Cryptococcus depauperatus. The sequence continues at coordinate 2,971,099 of NC_089468.1, read as the reverse complement.
CTTGCAAATTTGTCCTAGGATGGATGAGGCATTGGCAACACGGAAAGGTGTGTGTCTCAGTATCTTGACGGTTGAACTCATCACTGAGGATGGTTTGAACAATAGACGAGAAATGCTGTATGCTTGATTTATCCTGGTTGTATAGGGTTAGTCACTGACAACCTGAATTTGCCGAAAAGTCTTTAACCGAGTTTATTACGGCAGTCAGCGATTTTCAGATTAGGATGGATACTGCAAGATCTGTCGCAAAAGAGTGTCACGAAGCGTCAAACAGATGCAGCAGCATAGCAAAGGCGGGCCAGCGAAACGATAACCAAATCTTACGGATGAGTTGTCAACACTTGTAAATCATTCGCCAGCCATGATTCTCTCAACATTTTTCGTCGCAAGAGATGGAACCGTAAGGGTGGGTGGGTCTGCCGAAATGGTTCTAGAAAGGCAAAAAGAAATAGAAAAGCGAGCGAAAAACCTCGGAAATAACTCAAGATGCAAGTGTCTCGCGGAAGTTTGTCATCCCAAGCGTCTCAATGATATGCTATCGCGGATGTTTGCGAATACTCCATATTGCTCTCAAGTTTTATGCGCGACTGTTCCTTATCTTTGCTCTCCGAGTTCGTCGTCATGCTTGATTCAGTTCGCTCGGTTATAGACGGCATGAAGCATCGGACACTTTGGCAGCTCTCTTGCTGCTCGCTCAAATTTCGGGTTTGCTTCTTGTTCATCTCGTGGATATGCAGAGTCATCCGGTGAATTAGAGTACTCCACAGGCATAGAGACCTCGTCTATGGGCTAGAAGCGCTCGTCTGCGTCACCTATTGCTTGGGTTTGCATCATCGGTCTGTCCATGATTGTAAATTTACGAGTATGTCATGCACAAGATATATCGTCACCCTATTACAAGTTTGCAAGTTTGGCTCCCAAACCAAGAAGTCCGTCTTGCACAGCGAAACACACGTCATCTACAGCGCAAAATACGTTATCTTGCCAATGCATATATCCAGCTAGATACAAGATTTTTACCAACCAAGAAAAGGCAAGAATAGTGCCACCAGATGTCAAACACTCTGTCAAAAGAATACCAAGAAAAGGGGCTACCATTTGCTGAAATGCCAAAATCGCCAATTGCGTAAAAACTCGTCTATCGTCTCGCTTGTTGCATTCGTCCGTCGTAGCCGATTGATGATACGTAGGCCATGAACGCCAAAAGCGGGGTCCAGCAGTAAGACAGGGTTTGAAATGGATGAATCCGGCAATAACTGTCGGTTGTGCTGTGGCCCTGGCATCAACTTCCAAAATGCATGGTGATTGTTGAAAAGCGTCTTGTAGTCAGATAATCTAAGACTCTTGATTGGCGGCCAACAGTTACTAATTGACCGCTCAATCAGATGTGGTTAAAAAGAGATGCAGGTGAAGAATGAACCTGACAAGGCTGAATGTTCAACATGGTACAGCGAATATAAGAGTGGCTGAGTTGATGTCTAAAGCCTTCTCCCTTTGTCGGTTAGGCGCGGTACGATGACCAGATGAAATCTGCTCCAGTTATTCAGCCTGATGCAGCTTGCGTCGGTCAGGTCAGAGGTCAAATCATAAACTGGTAAGAGGTATTTGACTCAGATGTGACAGTTAAGTCGAGAGATTGGAGTAGTTGAGACATTTCGGCATTTGTCTCTGAAAAACTGAGGTCTGCGCCAAGTAAGAAAAACTGTGTCATGTCGTTCTTTGCCTTATCGTGGCTTCTTCGCTCTGACTGTTTGTCAAAAGCCCAAGTGTGAAGAAAATTAGACGGCGCTGAGCCATTTGTCTTTGCCACCATCCGTCGCAAGCAAGCTTTCAGCACCAGGCTCATGTCTCCATATTCGTGTCGTCAAGTCGTCAGATGCCGCAGCCAACTGTAGCCGTCAATATGTGTTTGAGATAGTAACAAACACAACTTACAATATCTTTCCCCCACTCAACCGAGCTAACTTCTTTTTCACGTTTGGACCCCCATGTCTTTTCAAGACCCAATCTCGTTGCTCCCTTTCCATTCGTATAAAGCGGAGATTGTGTATCCCAAGTCATTACGCCCCCCTTACAACTTCCAGATGCCAGATAGCGTCCATCATTTGACACAGATAATGTAAAATAGAAGCTTTGTATGAGCATGTTGGGGTCAGAGAAAACTTGAGGCCTGATGGCTTCCAAAAAGTCTGGCTCATCTGAGTTTTGATTGACTGCCGCAGAAGGTCGAAGAGTATGTATTTTTGAATCACCACAAAGAGCAAAAATGTCGCCAGTGACCGGAGACTCTACCATGGCGTTGACACTCCGTGGTCGACGCGAGGGAGAGGTGCCAGCGATAGTCGGGTCAGGAAGCATGCCCACAGCAGTGCAGGACGGACGAGGATCGGGACAGCGTTTGGTAGGGTTAGGAAAGCGTAAATCCCATAGTTTGACTATGCCATCAAAGGAACCACCAGATGCTAGAATGCCAGGCATCGACTTGAGCGCAAGAAGAGATGTTACAGAACGACTTGAGGTACGCTATGGTGTTGTCAACTATCAAGGTCTTAGAGTAATTTCACTCACGCCTTGTCGTCTGCCGTCTGAATGAGCACCTCTTAGCACCATGACAGGTTCAAGAATATGACTGTTCTGTTGAGCAGAAAAACCTGGTATACCATCGCGATATCTTTCCCTAGAGCCCGCTCTCTGCCTGTTAATTTCATACTCTCCTAGTTCAGGATCTTGCCCTCTGCAACGAACATCATATATGAGGATATTTCCATCACGGGCAGCGGAGGCAATGATAGAGGAAGCAAATGATGGGTCCAGTGTGGACCGGAGAGGATCTAAAAAGACTGATGTTTTCACCGAAGAAGTATGGCCCTTGAGAGTAGCCAGCAAAGTCGGGGTGGGAGTAGTGAGAGCGTGTAGACGAGATGTTTGATCGCCAGAGGCAGTCAACTAATCAAGCCATCAGTTAAGATCCACATCTTCTGTTGGCGGACACTCACAACTCGATTATCGTCCGCAGACCATTTCATATCAAAAACTGCGTTCCCATGGGCTCTCCACCACCAGCCCTTCGCCTCTCGATGCATCCCCGGGCCTTCATCGACATCAAGAATTCTTACGCCACCCTCTTCTCCTGCAACACCAATTAATCTTCTGAGACCTCTACTTCGAGCCTCTTGTGCCGTGTATTGTTTGCCAATGTGATTAAACGCAATTGCCATTGGAGGAGCAAAATCGCGCGGGCGACCGTCAGGTGGATGAACTGAAGGCAAGAGTATCGTTGAGGGAGGCGTAAGAGGATGATACGGTGCAAGAGAAGATAGAAGCGTATCAAGATAAGGCTTATATGGAGGTATCACTCATAGGTTGTCAACACTCAGTGGTAAACTAGGAAAAATTATACTCACAGATCTCTTCTCTAAAGCCTAGTTTTTGTCCGCTGATACCTAATCTTCTCCTCTTTCTTTTCCAAACACCAGCGCTACATGGGTTAGGCTCTACCCCGCGACCATTGCTGACTTTTCTCCGTTCGATGCCCCGGTCTTTGAATCGCTCGTAATTCGATGGAGTACTAGGGAGGAAGTAGTCGTGTATATTTTGTGAAGTTTTAGACCATAGTAGGGAATGGTCGTCTTCATTCTCGTCGACTAATAAATCTGCTGCGAATGACGCATTCCGCAACCCGCTACTGCTTGCATGTGGCGGCGAAGACGACGACAAGCCAAGACGAACTCGTCTCGACCCTTCGCTAGAACAACCGCTTGACCCTGGCTCGATATTCTCCTGATTGAATGGTTGCTTGCCTCCAGATAAAAAGATAGGTGCAAGTTTGGCTTTGGGTCTCTTGACGCCACTTGTTGACGCGTTACTGTTGGTCAGCGCACCTGCGTTGGTAGATGAACCTGCAGCCGCGCATTTTGAAGCAGACGAGATAGCGTTAGGCGAGAGAGATGTATTGGACTTGAGAGCTGCCAATGGCTCCCTGTCCATTTTAACTATTGCTGTTGCAAGCAATAACAAGAAAAGAACTTTTGAAATGAAAATTATAAATAATGGAGAATTAATATCTTTTTGGAATATAATAAAGATGCGAGATGGATCGTTGCCCTCCACCGCGTCCCAGGCACAGGCATCAAGCACAGATCACCGCGACTCGCGACTAAAACTTTTAGAGCTGACTCGACGTGTGAAGCCGCGTTCAATTTTTTTATAATAGATGATTACAATCAAAATATAAAGTCATTCTCTGTGATTATATCTCTTTTTCATCATGGGTATACACCGCTCATGGAATGAAAGCGAATCAAAGTCTATAATATACTCTGCCAAAACCCAAAGTGAAGAAACAGCGACATACAAGCATTCGTGGAATCAACTCTGCAAAGTCCCCATGACACATTATTCAAATCTTCTTTCCTTCATGCGTTGAGAATCCTCTTGCAAAAGCCTCTTGCAAAGTCGTGGCTGGCGGCGGAGCTCCTTCCACTGGTACAAGCTTCTCGTCCGTACCTTCTGCGATATTTTGCGCAAGCATGGCAAAAGGAGGCGCCACAATATCTCCCTGCAAATTGGGATCCGTCATAAGAAGAGGTTGTTCAATTTCGTTTGATACAGAGGCAATCTGTTCCAAAGCATGGAGCGTTACTTCTGTTTCACTACCGTGACTCTCGATGAGATGCGTCGGGGAGAGCAAAGGCTTCGACTTGATAGGTCTCTCTGTAGAGCTAATAGGTCCCATATTCACTTCTAAACCTTCCTCCAAACCTTTCAATAATGGAGAAACCCCTTCCATGCTTCTCATCTTGGCCTCTCCAGTCATGCTCTGCAACGCAAACTCGTACTCTCTTCTCTTCTCTTGATCTTGTCTCAAAGCCCAAAGGTCTTTAAGCTGATCGTCAGACAAAAGACGCGGGTGCCTGAAGTGACGGGATATGGCGCTCATCAATTTTTGTTGTTCTGGTTGTTTGAGGACGTCAGTAAGCGAAGGAAGATGTGTATCTTCAAAATCGAGGATAGGATCAGGAAAGAGTGTATCTGCTGATGGGATACAAGATGGATTGAGGGTATTCACAGTTGGGTAATCAATCATGGCAGGACAAGCCCATATGTATGGCCATGATGAACTTGGTGAATTGCCGTTGAGCTGTGCAGAGTTTGGAGTTAACAGATGGAACCCATAGGATAAATCGATTTTCTCAATAGGCATATGTATGGGTGGAGGTCGATCTGTTGAAACCGACGAGGCACGATAACACTCGTAGACTGTCCAAACAGCCCACCGAATCTGTGAAGAGGATTAACACTCGACATACTAGAGGACTGAGAGACTTGCAAGCTCAGACCACCACCAGACGTCCAAAGAGAGGTAGAATGAAGATGAAACTTCGCCCCACCATGCATCAGTATAGAGCTGAAATTCGTCGAAAGATGTAGGCCCGCTTCTCGCCGCGCTCTGCAGAGCGCCGTCTAAAGTACCGATCGGTGCATCTTTATTCTCGCTCGTTAATTCACCACCTGTCCTCAAATTATGTTGGAGTGTCTGGGAGTAGTGTACGATGCGAATGGTGGAGAGAATACCATGAGGTTTGAAAGCCTCGCGAAGGATTTTCCGTTCACGACATCTGTTTAATGGCGTCTCGTCAAAATGTTTTTTTATAAAATCTTGTAGCTGAAACTCGGATCAGTATCGCTTTTAGATCAAAATATCGGCCTTTTGACATACTCTGCGTTGTCTTTCGCGGATGGTTCGTCTATCATTCTTGGCTTCTTTTCGCTCCGGAGTCTTCTTGCGTCCTTTGTGGATTGACTGAATATATTTTCTTACCTTATCCTCCACTATAGACTCTGTCATGCATGGTCCATGCAATGGATGCTGTTGGCAAGCAACCACCGCATGCACAATAAAGTTTTTTGTCCTAGGTCATCTCAGCAACTCAGTGCAGCTTGTCAGAAGTAGTCTATTGTGTACTTACGGGATAGAATTAAGCTTACCCCAATTGGGCCTCCATACCTCTTGGCCAGATACGGGATCTGTAATCTTTCCATCTTTGGAAGCGGGCTCAGGATCAGGCCATTTGCATGGAGATAGGTTGCCTTGATAATCAGGAGTGGGCATCCCAATCAACCTTCGCACTGTTTCATGGACAATTCTCTATACCACCATTAGTTGAACAAGAATAAAATGCTGCTCTGCACTTTACCACAAGCTTCGCTTGGGACTCTGAGTCGCCATTGAATTCTTCCAGCGTTTGACTAGGTTCAGCGAGATTGGCTCTATCTGCCATTTCCGCTACATCTGCCGTGGCTATATCTGTCGTTGATTTTCTTGCTTTTGCCTTGAATCTTGATATAGGCGTCGGGGAGCGAGATCGTGCTCGTTTGTGAGACGATGGGTCGTCAAGAGACATAATATGTGATATATTCAACAGCGTTGAGATTGATTGTAGATGTAAATAAATCTTGGCTAGAAGGTGAAAAGCAAAGGTGGATTTATAAAGTGGAGGTAGATACTTATTTTATTTTATTTGGGGGGAACGTCCGAAGTAGTGGAAGGACGAAGACGCCGAATTTGTTGATATTGATGGACAAGAACACTCACAAAAGAATGAATTCTTAATAAGATATCGATGTCTTCTGCAGCTGGCCCGCGTAGAGATGTGACATATTTCCAAAGCATATCCACACTTATTATCAAGTGTCTGGCATAGCCTTATTATATCTGACCTTTTGTAATAATCCTCAAAGTATTTAGCTGTCACTTCGGAGAGCACTCTTCACTTCAATACGCCTGGAAGACATTAGTTGATACTGTATCATGATCATACAAACAGTGGGTCCCACGAATGCATCCGTTGGACTGCAACTCAGTCTGATTAGTCATGTACATGCAATCAAATCTTTCACCATCTTAATCTTCCTCCATACCCTCTTCCAATGCCGCCTTTGCTTTGTTTTCGGCTTCCTTCACCAATTCTTCAGGGACAAGAGCGTGCTTGTTGTTCGATTCCTCACACACCCATGTCATCTCAAGCTCAAAGTCCTTGTCTTTGTTTTCGTCGTGAACCAGGTAAACACTGATAAAGTCAGGGTTGGATGCTGCACACGCAAAGCAGTATAGCGACGTACATTCTGGCAAGCTCGTTGACAGCTTCTCTCACACTAATGGCTTGGCCACCTTCCGCCTCCTGTTGAACAATCTTCTCCAACTCTGTCTTTGCCAACGCCTTTCCTTTACCCATAGCACAAGCCCTATAGCCGTAATAGACGCCAGATGGTTCGAGACAGAATAATTTAGGGCCAGTCTTATCCACACCAGCGACAAGAGCCGACAAGCCAAAAGGTCTGACGGATCCGTAGGAAGTGTAGGCTTGAAGGTACGCCGACAGTCTGTCTGAAAGAATCTGCCATAAATACGTGAGCTCTAATCTTTTAGTTTATGCGCAACGAACGCTCAGCTTACTTGAACAGTGATGGGACTATTGTAATTATCCCTAAAATTGCTTGCCTCATCTCTTGCTCTAGATGCCAAATGCTTGCCGTCTGCCAAAAGGCCAGCACTAGCCATACCGATGTGTTCGTCCAAAGATGCAATTCGACGATTTGATCCCTTGACAAGAAGCTTCGAATGGAGGATTCGTTCAACGGCAAGGAGGACACCGTCTCGGCAACGGAGACCTATAGCAACGCTATATTGGGAGAATTGCGAATTCACATATCAAGCAGCAAAAACAACAAGAAAAGCAAAACTTCTCAGCTCCAAATTGTTTTGTTTATAGGCACTGCACTCACCCTGCAGCTTCGACAGCTTTGTTGGCATACTCGACCTATCCATAATGAGCACTACCAACAGATCACTACGATTCGTCCCACAACTCACCTGAAAAAGTCTCCCGTCTGGCGAATAAGTTGATACAGAAAGGTCATATCCAGTTCCTATTGAAGTCATTATTATGAGAGGCAATGAAACGGTTGACAAGTATAATAATAACTTGAGGAAAGACGCGCCAGCTTATCTCCTCCACTTTTATTCACACGTCATCGTTTGTCTATCACTTTAGTCTTGGGTGACTTTTTCCTAAACTAGAGAAAGAAACAGCAACATACATAGCATGAAACTCAATGAAAACACAGTTTTATTTGGCAACAATGTTATACTCATCCCTTACAGGTTTGTCAACTTGTTAATTGTGAAGAGCTGGGTACTGATAGGTCTCCTATAGGGCTGAACATGTGCTCGTGAGCTTCAAAGACAATGTCAAAAGTCAAGCAAGTTAACTTGGCTCATAGACTTATCACGAATGGATGAGGTCTCCAGAGCTATTAGAACTGACTGCAAGTGAGCCATTGAGCTTGGAAGAAGAATACGAGATGCAGCGTATGGCTCTTTGCACCCTTACATTAAAATCCAGCTGATGAGTTGTCTTGTAGGTAAATGGCATCAAGATGAAGATAGCAGGTAGAGTGTAATATGATTACTAGTCAAACTAACACTGATCTAGAACTAACCTTCATTCTTCTTGTTCGTCCACTATCAACAACGACAATTCTCTCTCCCTCGCAATTGAAACGATGTCGAATGATGGGCGACGTAAATTTGTTCTTGCCAGATGGAAAGAACGGTGAAGGCGAATGCGAGATCATGATTGCGTGTGAGCCTTGGTTATGTGGAAAGCGAGATGGTGCTGAAGAAATGATAGCACCGCAAGATCGAAGAAAAGGTTTTGCAGTCGAGGCTTTATCACTTTTGTAATATGATTCATTCTTCTGCTCTGGCTAATATATTGTAGTCTTAAATATTTGACAATCACTCTACCTCTTCCTCCATCCCAGCTCATAGCTAGGATAGGCTCCACAAACTTGCCCTCTGTTCAGCTTTTTAGAAAGCTGGGGTTCGGTATTGTTAAGCATGTCAAAGTGTTTAATGAGGTTGAATTGAGATGGGGTGTGGAGGATGCAAAAGGTTTGGAGAACGAGTTGGAGTTGCAGGATGTGACGCCTATAAAGTGGTGGGAACAGAGTCTTGAGGATCGGGTCGGGGTGTACGATGAGCCGGAAGTGTAGTACCAATGATTCCCTTGCGCCTTGACTATGATCTGATGCCGATTCGCGACATAATCAGTTCCCAGAATCCCATGCATCCTGTCATTGAAGTTTACTTGGCGTCGTCTTGAACTAGTCCCAAACTGACAATCACACCTGTAGCAGCCTTCTCCGCCGCCTTGCGAGCATCTTGTCCTTCTGAGAATTCTTTCTGTACGAAATGGGATCTGACTTCTTTGGCTCGGGCAATCTGAGCGTGAGGAGAGAATTAGAATTGAGATGGATGAGGGAGCGAGGGGAAGCAGCAGATAGATGTAAACGGGCAAAACAATTCAAACATCAGCATTGCCTTTACACACCAAGTCGATCCCTTTTCAGTCTCTTCCTGTCTAGATGTGTTGCTCTAATAAGAGTGCTGCTGCCCAGATTCTAGTAGATTCTATTTGAGGTCCGACCTCCCAAGCTACTCCCAGTTGACTGTATATTTGACTACTCCTCACGAAGCAGAACTCTCCGCTCAACTGTGGCTCCCAGATGCGCTTTTATTATTGAAAACTTGTGCTTACCTCTTTATGATGGTGTAAACACTCTAGGTAATCGTCTTTGGGGGCTATACAGTCGGAAGGCTTCTCAGCATTGGCGTAGCACTAAAGTTCGAAAGAATTTTGTGTAGTAAGGTTTCATCGTGTTAAATGTTGTAGCCAGAATTGATATAATGACGAAGGCATAAGAAAAAAGGCAGATATCAGCAAAACTGCAAAAGATAAAAAGTACAAACCTTGGAAAACTCTTGCCAGAAAGGGAAACATCTTGTTCGTCCTACTCTTCCGTCAATACCATTTCAAATGACTCTGTTTCCTTCTCTCTTCTGTTATCGCCCTCTGTTGTGATTTCCAAATGGCCATCGCTGGTACCACCGTCTCTCTACACTTAACATATCACAAATCTCAAACTTACCACCGGTATATCCAAAACCCGACTGAATTTCACTTTAGCATTTGCCAGACATTATGCAAACCCATGCAGACTCACAGCCATTGTGGTTAACTCTTGATGAGAACGAGTATTTTAGAAAAGTTGAGTGAAGTTGTAACTAATTGATATTTATAAACGAGCTATAGTTAATGAATGTGAGTAGTGATAAGAGAAATAAGTCCACGTCATTCTCTTATCAGTCATTGCCACCATTTCCACCCAACATATAAAAATGAGAAATATACATATTTTTGAATCAATCTTTCCATGCATAACACATGCATTTACTTTATTCTACTGCTTCAAACAGAAGCATTCATCCAAAGCCGAAATATATCTGGCTTTCCATGCACCTACAGCACATCACAAGACACAAAATCAAACATTTTCTCAGCTCTTTCTTCAATATACGACATTCAGCTCATATTTAAAGATAAGATATGGCGTATCTCAGGCATAGGCATAATGATGAGTAATCTTGACAGATTCGTCTTACGACCACCCATCTCTGAGAAGGTTAAGTTATTCAAGCAATAAGGAGGTATATATAGCATGGATAAGACTTTTTAGAATGGCTATAGAACCGCGCAAGATGACAAGCCACTTGGAAAGACGAAAGCTTACCGACGATGAGATTACTTTGGCTGGTGAGGTGAAAGAGATCATTCACACTATGGACGATAGTCAAGGGTATGTATGTGAGAGCAGCTTGCCAGTTGGAGCAAGGCAAGATGGGGACAAGGTATTTTTCGAGTCTGGTTCGGGCAGCAAGTGAGTGTTTATCTAGTCGTGAAATCAATTCTAATGCCAGATGGGATAGGTGCGTAAAACTTCCACTCAGCAAAATAGCTGTCAAAGATCTGTGGGAAGCTGGCGGACGTGCAGGAAGTCGGTTCTTTCAAGGTGATGTACACTACCTCAAGATTGCTCATCTCTCGCCCCGCATATCTTTACTAATCCTAGTAGCTTTTCCAACACGGCCTCACGCATGAGATTCTGGCCAGCTCCGCTATACCGGCATTATTGGCGAACCGCTTTACCCAGTCGCTCCAGCTTGTCCCAGTTGGCCTGTACGTTTACCCGCCTGGTTCTCGTTTGCAGCTTCCAGATAGTCCCAATGCAGAATACATTACCAAACCGAGTTCTCTCATACTTACCCTCCGTTTTACGGGAGACGACTCGGTCATCTATCACAATTTCATCAGTACCACCGTTACGTCAAATTTGTCTCTTCTAGCCGTCGAGGGCACCATCACATGGATTCATTTCTATATAACTTGCACATACAAGTTTCTTCCTATCTTATCCGGTACAGCCGTCCATCTGGTGTATGATGTGTTGATGGAGGAAGACAGACCGAGCATGAAGGCTATCTTGATGGATGAGAAACAGGCTCTCCAATTTATTCAAGCCAAGTTTAAAGAGATGCTCAAGGACGACTTTCTAGCCGAAGGCGGGGTGCTCGCCATTATTCTCTTGAGCGGATACTCGCCCAAAGAGCCAGACTTTGAAGAATATCCAAAGCCTAAATCAGTTCCTGATGCAAATGGGATTGTTGCAACGCTCCCTTCCAGGCTCAGAAATGCAGACAAGACGCTGCTGCAGATGATCAACAAATTGAAACTGGAATGGAAGTTTACAGCGGTATACAATCTGTACGTAACGGAGGACTACGAGGAAGAGAGCAGCCAGGAGACAGCAAACGAAGAGAACGACAGTGCCAGCGAGAAGCAAGTAGAAGACAGCGATGAAGTCACAGAGTTCCAGCAGGAAGATGATGGCGGAAGCGTAGAGGTATGTTTCCTACCTTTCTACACATCTGACCCATTACCAGATGAAACACTTTGTCCACAAAAAAAACCGTCTGGACTAGCATCGACTTTCAGTGCCTCCATGAAATCAGTTCTCCCACTGTACGGGTGAGAATAGCCAACTATGGTACAGTCAAAGACGAGAAACTCGTCTGGATTGCTGACCCGGCAGACTACTTTTTGCTCAACGAATACAAAGTGGATGATGGAACGGTGAGCATACGTTTCAATTGGCCTGGCTGAACAAGCATGGCAAGTCACAATCACCCTTGGTGTTGCCTTTCTGCTCACCCTTCCAACTGCTGGCTACCGTCTCGAGAATTTCGTCTGAAACTTGACCCCTTTACAAATACCTACTGTCTTTTACCTATTTCATCATACATGCATTATGATGTTGCGCTCGTAAGCCAACATCTCCATGTATCTCGGCTGGTTTCCCATTGCTTTCCGTCCAGGATACATCTCCTGCAGGACGCTTTGGCCTATTGGACAACAGATAGAATGAATGAACTGTGTATTTGTGTTTGTGTGTGTGTGTATAAATATTTATTTAATATTTCTAATATTATTACTGTTGGCAAAGTTGATTCCGTCAGCGGGGCTAATCCTTTTTTATCACTTCAATTTGACAACAACGGAACTTGAATTCTCATTACAAAGGAGCAACTTTTTCTTGTTCACCACTTTGAGGCCATCTGGCACGCACTGAAACACAAACACTTTTCTTGCCAGTATACATCTCGTCCACAAGTCAGCCATGCAGGAGCAGCAGAGACCACCGCCGTATGGATCGACGGATGTGAATGGAGTTGCTTCAGACGTACACCAGCTGCTGGGCAACAGCTCCAACTGGCAGGTCCAGTCCCGTCAGTCGTACGTTTGAGGCTTTGGGTGGTATATAGGGTGCTGACGATGGACTTGTGCAGGCTAACGCCGCCCATCAATGGTATGGCTCCATCGACACCGTTGCCTCCACCCACAAACGTCGCGCCGAGGGCGTTGACGGAAAGAGAGAGTCAGTTATTGAAGCACTTGAGCAGACTACAATTTGTGGGTAGATTGAGAGAGTGCAGGTGTGCCGGCTGATGCACGTTTAGTTTTTGGCCACCGCGCCGACAAGGTGGATAGGATCAGACGAGGGAGCAATTGAATCGGTACGCATGAGATGATGGGCGTAGCTGATTGATTGTAGAGATCTGCATCGCACAACGCCTCGCTTTCTTCGCCACATCCTAATCTCAACCGTTTTCTCTTGCCAAACGGTGAGCACGTAGCATGTGTGTTTTGGAACGGTCTGTACCATATTACGGGGACAGATATAGGTGGGTTACGCGTCAATATAAAGAAGAGGGTTGACGAGGTGTAGTGAGAGCGCTCGTGTTTAGATTTGAGGCGTTTTCGAGGCCAGTTCGGAATATGAAAAAGTACATGCTTTATGGGGTAGGGAATGGTCACTTACATCAGAACAGATTCGAAGAGGGCGTGTTTTCTGATTTGAGGAATTTGAAACCGGGGACGGATGCCTGTCTCGAAGAGCCAAAGTGAGCAACAATGCAAGCTGAATGTGTTGTGCTGACTGTCAAAGATCGTCGTTCTTGGATCTGCTGTTCCGGAATGGGTGTATCAGGACGCAAAAGAAAGTGAGTACCGCTACGAATTTGTTTGCGACATAGCTGACATTGTGCATAGCAAAAGGTGGGTTGGATTTGACATTTTATAAACTGCTGCTGAATACTCTTGAATAGGTTTTTTACTGGTGAGTCGCCATCTGTGTTTATTGGAGACAAGCTGAAGGCAACTAGGTTTTCTGTGCCCCATGACCGCCTATTTCTTGACGCACTGGAGAGAGATCTAAAGAGAGAAAAGATGGGACTGGAGCCTACAACGGTTGTGGTTGGAGAGCCCGCAAGAAGCTTCCAGTAAGGATCATCTCTTTTCAAAAATAAACACGCTTATCTAGCGTACAGGTACGACCCGAAGAGGAGCTTATATGAACAGTTTGCTGGCAAACAGCCGGGTATAGAAGATGTGATCAACCCTGTATGTAGACCAACCATAAAGGGTTTCATCTAACATATATAGAATGTGATCTTTGATGGCAAGCCAAAACTGGAAGCGGAAGGTTCTGTACCACCAGCTTCGACAGCGGAGGTACCAACAATCCCTTGTCCCACATCTCAGCAATCGGAACTGCTTTCCATTCAGATTGGTCAAGTAGCAGGCAACCTGTCGACAGGACCCAAACGACATATGTCTCCCTTTGCGCCCAACAATGAAGAGGATCGCATAGCTTGTCCCACTACTGCCAGTTCAGTCCTCTTCTCGCGCTCTCTGCTAAAAGGCAGCCCTGCCTATAAACAAGGACGCAAAAAGATCTCGCGCAATAACAAAGGGAGGAGCCGATGTGGTAGTGCCACTGCATCAGAATACGATACGGGTGAAGAAAGCGGTTCCGAGACAGAAAGAATACATCGGCATGGGTCTGCATTTATCGACCCGCCTCCACTACAAACCATGCAGCTTGTGCCACCTACTACAAATCCTCTATTGGCCGATCCGCATCTGCCCATGTTTCAAAACGGACCAGATCATTTCCGTTATCTCCCGTTTGGATCAGATCACCTCGTCAACCCCACGACCAACTTTCAAGCGCCCCCTCAAGAATCGTGGGCAAGAGATAGTTCCCCGGCGAGCGTAATGAGTACGATGCCGATGTATGACAATATCATTCCTCCACGACCTAGCTATTCTACATCAGGATTGGTGCCCCCTGATTCGCTAACAAACCACGACCTTTCGTTACAAGGACTACCCCAAGATCAGTGGACTCGGGAAGCGTCAACCAGCAGTATCATTAGTACCTTGCCAATATATGAGGGAGCCGCTATTCCTCCGCTATCTTCTGTTCAGCCATTACCCTCACTTGTGCCTGCAACAGCAGGTCAAATTGGACCTACAGCTAAAGGCTTCAGTTGTCCCCTCCTATCGTGCGGAAGAGTGTTCAAACGATTAGAGCATCTCAAGCGACACGTACGCACACATACACAAGAACGACCTTACGAATGCCGGCGTTGCGCAAAGAGGTTTAGTCGGAGTGATAACCTTACACAACATTATAAGACGCACGAAAAGAAACACCAGGGAGAAAGGGAGAGGAGTGAGAGACTTAAAACAGAATTTTCAGAAAATGCAGAAGATGACATGAGTACGTATCTCGAAGCGCATGTGGATGCGATGATACAAGGGCAAGGGGCAGGTATTTTGCAGGGACAGACAAATTGGGAGAATTACAATTTCGGGAGAGAATGAAGTTGCCTGCGGAGCATTCGTGGAGGTAGCGATTGAAGAGGTATGGTGCGTATCAGAATTCCGGCATTGTATTGACAGTTCAATAGGGATACACGTTCTAGCGCTTCTAGACATGCTGTCCACAACTCTGGCATCGCAATTCATCCCTCACTTTGTATCTCTTTAGTATCGTACAAGCAGATACACATATTATCATTTAGTTGACATGAGAGTGTATCAATATGGGACATACATTAGACTTGATAATATACTTTTTTGACAAACATGTATTGTCACGAGTTGTACTTGTTTCCGTGTGGACGCCATCTATCCAAACTCTGCTCTCAAGATACTGACGATATGCTGATGCGATTCGTGCCAGTGAGTAACCCATCCACCTTGTCCCAAACGTTGTCCCGATGACAACCGTACAGCCGCTCTTGAATACCAAGCATTCTCTTGCAAGCCTCCTGCTGTCATCCAAGCCGCCAAACGCCAAGAAGTACAAGCCGTCAGGGTGATATGCAATAAAGACTGAGGCCCTTTCATCGCCTTGGCTACACAAAACATTCGTTCACAAAGGGCTCGCTACGTCTGGCCCGTTGACGTTGGCCCTCGCTATCCAGCGTCAATCGCTCCCACCATCGAGCTGGTCTCTGCCAGACCTCCTCTCTAATCCAGAGCATACCTACAACTTAAAAAACATGACCCTAGACAAAGATTGAATAAAAGAATAAAGATGGAATAGAAATCAAAAAGTGATTTGAATTTTTCCCCGTGTTTCAGAATCTTCTCCTTAGAAACGGAAGAATCCATCTTCTCTTATTGTATGCCAGAGGCAGGGTACGCACGGATCACCGCGAAGGATTGACAAAGGGTGACGGAACCGGCCTGTGCGGTGATTCAAATTGTGAGGTATATATACCAGCTTCTTCTTTTTTCTATCCCCAAATACCAGTTTCTGTTTTTGCCACACACTCTTTTGGCCGTCGTCTGTCATGGCTTCACTGATAAAGCTATTGTCACTCCTTCCACTTTTGGCCCTGACCCAGGCTGCCACTGCTGACGAATGGCGGTCACGCTCTATATACCAGTGGGTAGGATATCGAGTAAAGGTGTCGTTGGCTGATCCGGATAGACTTATGACAGACCGGTTTGCGCCACCGGCTGATAACACCCCTTGCGAATTAGGCGCGCGTAACTACTGTGGTGGTACCTGGCAAACTATCATCTCTAAATTGGACTATATCCAGGCTCTTGGTTTTGACGCCATATGGATCAGTCCGACCGCGTTGAATCTTGAGGGGGATACAGAGTATGGCCAGGCTTACCATGTAGGTTGTCGAAAGAGTGTATGGAGAGGATGCTGATGTCTGTAGGGGTACTGGACGACCGACCCTACCAAGTTGAATCCCCACTTTGGGACGGATGCTGACCTTAAGGCGCTGTCAAAAGCGGTTCACTCTCGGGGTATGTACCTCATGACGGATATTGCCATCAACCATCTTGCTTCGACAACGTATTCACTTAGTGTTGAGTCGCTCAAGTCTGCAGCCGGCGGTGCTTTACTCTTCAAAGATCCTGCAGACTATCATCCTCGGTGCGGTATCCAATGGGGCAACCAGACCTCGGAGCAGGTGTGTTGGTTGGCGGTTGGCGATGACAATAATGGTGTGGCCCTTATGGATTTGAAGACGGAGTCCGAGTCTGTGGCTGGCGTGTTGACGAAATGGATCTCGGGTTACGTTGCGGAGTATGGTGTTGACGGATTCAGAGTTGATGCAACAAAGCACATGTCAAAAGAGTTTCAGCATAATCTTTGTGCTGCTGCAGGCTCTTTCTGTATGGGCGAAGTTGCTGGAGACGATTCGCAGTAGGTAGTAGAGTGGTTTGCATGGTTAGAGCTGACTCTGTGTAGATATGCTGGCAGTTTCCAGGGCCCCGATGGAATTCAATCAGTCTGCGGTTTTTCTATGATGTATGCAATGATCGACGTTTTCGCCAAGGGTAAATCCACCAATACGTTGGATGATTACATGAAGCAGGCAGCCGAAAATTACTACGATCCGACTCTGATTAGTCTATTCCTTGACAACCAAGACCAACCTCGATTCAACTCTCTTACCTCTGATCGGGCACTCGCTTACAATGCCATTGTCATGTCATTCATGTATGGTGGCATGCCGGTTGTCTATTACGGTCTGGAACAAGATATCTCCGATGGGTCTGCCGATCCTGCCAACAGAGAGGCTTTGTGGAATTACAACAACTATGCCACCACTGGTGAGACTTTCAAGAGAATTGCAAACCTCAACAAGATTCGAAGCTCTCTTGGTAAAATTGGCAACTTCCACAAGACTGTTGGCAAGACTCTTGCTTTGCAAAAGCAAGACATTGCGATCCAGCGTGAGGAGGCTTTGATTATTTTGACAAACGTATGTGGCGTCAGTGGCGGTGAGATGTAGGCTGATTTGATATAGCGAGGTGGTTCTGGCCAGGGGACTTGGACTGTTGAGAAAACCCAACTCGGCAAATCTGCTGATGTTATCGAGTATGTCTTAGTTTCTATTAATCTATGTTGTCATTGACACTTTTCAGCCTTCTTTCTTGTGCCAAATCTTCCACTGACAGTAATGGATCACTCAAGATCACTTTCTCTGATGGACAACCTTCTGTTTGGGTTACCACTGAGGTTGCGAGCAAGGCGGAGATGTGTAATTTGAAGGAATCCAATTCTGTTGTATGTTTTGGTCATTCTCTTTGAATCAAGCTGATCGTGGACAAAGACGACTACTTCTCAGCCTATTTCTACTTCCCCTACTGCCTCTGGCGACAAAAGCGCCACTAATCAACAGTCCGCTACTGTCACTTCTTCTGGAACCGGTGCGACTCTTACTGGAGGTACTTCTGATGTCGTCGCTGTAAATTATCCTGTACGAACCGATGTCATTTCCGACACCTCTGCCACGGCCACTGAGACAGGCACTTGTAAGCGGTCCAGAAAGAGGAATGCGAGGATGCTCTAAGTTCCCAGTCATTACTCCTTTGTCTTTTATTATCTTGAAGCCCAGATTTATCCCTCACTGCCTTGTTTCAAAGACTTGATGTGGGTATCTTCTTGTATTGAGTACTACCCTTGCTACTGCCGTGCTATACATGTCATAGATGCCAATCTTTAGATAGTTTTATAACCTTGCATTCAAGGAAAATATATTACAACGTTGCTAGTTATAGACTTTATGGATATTATGTCTTGTTGTTGATGTCATTGAGTGAGCCTGCAGAAGCCTTGCGTTGTATTGGCAATGACTATAGCTTCATAGATATTGCTGATAACTTTTTCAACCTGTTCAAAACTATATCATTGGCAGATGGCTTTTACATCCAAGTGCAATTCTGACATCTTCAAAGATATAGGAGTTACCACTGCACAATCTCGCCATGCCGTTCTTGGAAAATATCAAAAGGCTGAACGAAATTCAAAAGCCAAATGACTTGAACACACCAACAGACCTTTTGAATTTGACATTTTCATCACAACTTGCAAGTAACCATCCAGAGTCGTCTCCTATCTCTTACCCAGCCGTTCAAAACTGTTAATAAGACAGCCTAGAGATACGAAAGCTGTCAAGATTCATTGTAAAGATCCTTGTATTCAAGTATCCGAAGCATCCACTTCCCATCTGGCTATGGAGCTAAACCAGCAAGAAAACACATTCTTGGAATTAATGTGACTACAACATATTCAATTCCAAAGCCTTGAGATACATACCCATTGTGAGCAAAGCCTCTACCTCTTGACTCACACACCAATGTTCTCAACTAACGCTCAACTTGAAAATACCCTTGAATATACCGAATATTACGTTTGCTTCTCTATTACGACTCGAAACATTGTCTTTGCCTCCATCTAACCCTCTTTCAGCTCTAGCGTGGACAAGTTTACCCAAACTCTGTCTCAAACATTTGTGAAGGATCACCCAATACCGCCTCGCTTCGTCATATTGCGCTTTTGGTTTCAGCACGAACATTGAAATATTCTTGTTTCAATTGAAGTCCTTTTCTCAACTTTGTATCAACTTTATTGGCATGGCCCAACAATTCGCCAGGACAGTTTCTCAAGGAGTAATTTCCCAAGTCTTTGTTCTCCTCGCCTAATAATGTCAGATTGAATGTCTAAAACATTCGCTATACATAGTTGAAGGTCTTCTTCAGTTTGACAGTCTTCATTCGCAGTACGCGTTAGTAATGGTTTCTCCGCAAGCCGGTCTAGAAAAACATCGGGGTCAACGATTCGGCTAGCTTGAAGTATACAGAATGGTGCAGCTTCGACAACCCTTGAATCACGCTTGACTGACGGTTGGGCATAACAGAGAGAAGAATTAGCTAGAGAATAGCAAGTTGAGAGATTTGGAAAAGTTAAATCCTATCCCAATATATATATATACTCGACATGAATGAATATCACCAAAGATTTAAAAAAAAACAATACCACGTCATGATGAGATAAACGCCTTGTACCCCATGGGGGAAATCTGGGTCCGAGAGTTCCCGGTGGAGGTTGATCTTGTGACTGGTTGGATTTAGCGGAAAAGAAAAAAAGGTATAAAAGGGGACAGCAGGGATATTGTATCTTCTCGTCTTCCTTTTGCATTTGAGAATTAAAGATTTATTGAAACAATCAAGTATCTTGAGTCAAAATGACAAGGACAGAGGTGCGTAGGCAGAGGCTGAAATGGGTAGATGGATGCTGATGATGGTATCCGTTTTGTTTATTGCATCGCTCCCTACCTGGCACTGTATATGTTTTATGCTGCTGGCAATCACTCTCTCGATATGGGACACCATGGTTGCCTATGTATTGTGCCACGTCGGTTGACATCCTTTCGTCATGGGTCATGCGATCATCACACTGCTGGGTTTTGACGTCTACTATTTGAATCGCACCATGATTTGGCCTCATGTCGTCTAACTGGTTTGGCATTCCTACGTTGCTTTTTTCAAACTATACGGGATGCGGCCTTTCTCTCTGCATGTGCCAACTTGATACGGCAGAGAGCTCACTACCCTGCTGCAGTCCTCAAGGACCGTCGCTCTCGCTCCGGTCTCACCAAGACTGAGTGGAACCACAAGAATGGTGACGGTGCCCACAACTGGGGCTCTCTTCGCTCCAAGGGCGACGATGAACTCACTGGTAACATTGATGCTCAGAATGAGGCCGAAGTGGCGGTGGATGAAGCGCCTGCCAACGATATGTTTGATTTCGATGAAGAGCTCGTTGAGTCTGCTGGACCCGACCTCCCTGCCGATGCTGGTAACGACTTCAAGCCCACCGCTCCGTTTGCCCACGGCGATATAGAAGGACAGGCTCGGGTAACCGCTTCTCCTACCGAAAGCACTAGCTCTTTTCCATATGAAGAAGGCAGGCCTGAAACGGGCAGAAGGATGAGTGCAGTCACTGATGAAGAGAGAGACCGTGCCAGAATGTTTAGGGAGAAGGGCCAGTATAAGAAAGGTGGTAAGTTTTGAACTATCATTAGGCTATGTGTACAGTCGGAACTGATAGTATCGCAAGGTGTCGACCTCGCTCACATCGCCAAGACATCATATGGGATTGCTCAATCTCCTACCGACTCTTACATGGGCGCCGTTAGCCCTACCGCCAACAAGTATGGCCCCAATATTGTACGCAATGTCTCAGCTCTTCCGCTTTGGAATCAACATTAACTCTTTCAGGCCAAGTAAACGGGACATCACGCACTTTACGACTGGCTTGATGCCAAACACACATGTTTATGCTGAATCTGTTGTTGCGTTTAAAAATTGATACGATTTAACAAAGTTGTAAAACAACAATACCAAAGAAATGAATATAAGTTTATGCAGACATGGATGCTGGGACAGTCAGATGCAGGTGAACGCCCAGTAAACCAAAGGCTGATTCCACTTTGGCGATAAGAGCCTTACGCTGTAACTCTATGCATGCTCTATCATAATTCATCGTGATGTATAGGTGGTATGTACCCAAAGATATCTTGAAGTTCTGTACATGCTGTCAGTTTTTATCCGTGATCGCACGAGCGTGTATACACATACTTTCCCGACTTGTTTCAGAGACTGCTGTTGGTAAAACAACAGAATATTCAATAAACATATCGCCTTGTGGGACGTCCATGTACGCAGGCATCTAGAGTCAATCATCAGAATCGTGATCTGAAAAAGGGAGAGTAGAAAGTTGCGCAACGCACGCCTTCACCCTCGATAACTTCCACCTCTCCCGGCTGGGTTGTCCCCGCTCTTGTAACCATAATGGTCCGCCCATCGAGATGCTTGAGTTGTCTCTTGAAACCTAATAATGCCTATCATTGGCGGTCAGCCTAGATTCATCGCTAGGAAGGGTAAGCTTGCTTCTGCTACACTCAGAGTCACTCGTCCACTGATACCACTCTCCAACCTCTTCCAACCACCTCCACCCTCTCCTCCGGGCCCCTCATTCCTACTTCTAACCCTAACTACAACATCACCCGCTTCCATATCAGTTTGTTCATCAGCCTCGCCGTGAAAAACTTCTTCAAATCCTTCAGGGGCGCCTGCAGGAATGTGTACTGCAAGAGTATGCTGTATGGAGACAGTTTTTTGTGCGTTGCATTTGTGACATTGTTTCGTGATTCGTTTACCTTGGCCATTACAATGGGGACAACTATTACATGTCAGCATTCTACAGCTTTGATGAGATGAAATCGAAACATACGTCATTTGGACATTTGTAAACATCCCAGGAAAAACTTGGTGTCGCTGGACAACTGCACCTTGCCCGTTGCACTGCTGACAAGTATGAATATCTGATGGAGAATTTGCGCCAGAGCCATGACAATGAGGGCATATCACTCGTCGAGGGATCTGGAACTGAGAAAGCATCAGTTGGCTGTGATAGAACAGAGATAAAAAGGTACCTACTTCTACATTTCTCCCTGTGTACATGTCTGCCAATGAAACCTCAAGATTCGTAATCATTCCTGGACCCCTTTGCTCTTGTGGCGCACCTGAAATTTTCATCAGTCAATGCCTCATCTTGATCTCTCTTCCTTGCCCTCACCCCAGCAGCAACCTTCGCTTTTCTCCTTCAAGCTTGCTAAAAGCTTCAATCAGAAAAAGCCACTGACCTCCTCCAAAGAATCTCGCAAAAGGGTCTTGGTTTCCTCCAGCCTTTTGAGCTTCATGCTGTTTCAATCCCTGTTCTCCATGCCGATCGTAAATTGATCTTGTCTCTGAATCCGAGAGAATTTCGTATGCTATGAGCACAGTGTAAGCTCTCACACCTATAGCTTATAAACATGTAATTTGCCTTTTGATATTTCAATAAACTTTTCATGTGCAGCTTCATCGGGATTTATATCAGGATGATACTTTTTTGATAATTTCTAATCACGCTGCACCATCAGTTTTGTTCTAACAAATCATCAAAAACGGACCCGATACGCCTTCTTGATATCCGATTCTGAAGCATCCTTCTTGACTACAACTCATCAGCACTCAAACATCACCAGACGAGTGATGTCGACGTGGAAGACCTTCATGTTGCCCATGTACTCACCTCCCAATACGCCATAAAAGTTCTCGGCGAGACAGGCGCCTATAAAAAATAGCAGAGATACCAACAGCAGCACTGGCCGAAGCATCCTCTCAAAACTTGCTTATGAAATGAAAGTAATAATAATAATAGACATTTAAAGAATTCAAGAAAAAACGCGAAACGCGTAGCGACTAAACGGAATTAAATTCACGTGGCCGGCTATGACTTTCTACCGTAACTACTTCATTTACACAATGTTTTTTTTATATATCTATTTGTTTTGCTTGTAAATTATGTTTGAACCATTGCTAATCCAAATTGATCATGGAGCAAAAGAAGCTGGAAGAAAAACAAGGTATGGCAAGGGAAGATTATCAAGATCACTGCCAGCTGGTCAGACAAGTTCAGGAAGAACTGAGAGAAGAAGTTGAGATTTTGCGGATGGATGAGGAGTGGGATGAACAGATGTGGAAAGGAGCCATAGAATGGGTAGACGACTATTCTTCTATATGGAGAGCATTGAGAGTAAGCTACTGGCCTCACTACCTTGGATGTGATGTCGGCTGATGTTAAACGAAGAAAAATAGGTTCGACCCAGTAAAGACTCGGCCGCTGCTTTTATCTTGTCTTGCTTCACGTCTATCCGTCGGCTTACATAGACCTATCCCCTCATTCCCTCCATACACTGACAACGGTATTTTCCACATCCTTCCCCTGCCCAAGCATACCACTCTTAATAATAGACCTATTGCGGTTCTCACGCCTAGAGAGGTCAAACGCGACGAAGAAGGCAAGCTGACTGACTTGAAGGAGTATATCTGGTGGGGGTTGGAGATGTGTAGAAGAGTGGCGAGAGATTGGTGGTGCAAGGGAGTCTGGGATGGAGATAAAGTCCCACACGACTATCAGAAACAAGCTAAAGGTGAAGGGGGTGAAGGCCTAGTGCTTCTGGTAGATGCCTCAGGAGCTGGCTACCGCAACCTTGCAAGTGTCTATTACTCTCTTTTCCTCGTTTGTGTTAATCTGCAATTCAGGAGGTTGACCTGTTACCCACTCTGGTCTCGGTAGGGAACAGTCACTTCCCGTCTTTGATTGAAGCCGTTTACATTATCAATGTCGGCTGGGCCCATACAGGCATGTGGAATATTGTCAAGTATCTTTTGCCTAGATCTGCTCTAGAAAAAGTTGTTTTTTTGGATTCTAAAAACGCACTCAACAAAGTTTTCAATCCAAACAAACTGCCTCGCTGTAAGTCATTTTATCGGAATGTAGTTCTCACAGCTGAAGTATAGCTTAGCTTATGGTGGCGAAAGCCCGTACGTATTCGAGAACGGTAGCGATCCTTTGTATAATTACTACTCTCATCATCCTTCTTATCTTACTGAAAACCCCTGCGAAGCTTTCTCTGTAGTCGATGATATCCCACGACATATTTCATTCACAAATATTGCCGACATATACTACAGCGCTCGCAATACGCCCTCTTCGAGCAAGCGGACAAGTAAATACGGAAGCCCACTTATCAGTCGTAGAGCAAGCGGCGCAGATAGGCCGACAACTGGAGGATGGCATGTTCGAGGAAGAGATGAAGCCTTGCGGATGACAAAAAGCACAACCCAAAGGCCTGAATCAGCACCCCCCAAGATGGGTGAGCCTGATATAAAAGGGATAGCTTCTCCACCTCCAATATCTACTAGTGCTATTTATGGTGACAAAGAGGTCGATCCGAGGGATAACAGCTTCCTATTGAAGCAAACAAGTCGTCATTCTGCCTTACCGTCGGTTTTCACTTCCTCCACTACCCAGTCAACGTCAATTCGAGGGGACATTCATACACAGAAACAGAGTGCGTTTCAGCGTATCAAATCACTATCGGATTTTCACTTGTACCTCTCTCCTTCACGTCTAGCCAACATCGATCTCCTCTCCGATTCATCAGACGACGAACCTTTACAATCGACGCAGCCAATTACACAACGGAGACACCGTGTTCTTCGCCCTGCATTACTTGAGAAGGGCTTTACCGATATACCTCTTGCGCCTTTGAGCACAATGACACCAGAGCAAGAAACAAACCCTATGGAACATTATAAAGTGAGACTTAGAAGCCACCACGCTCAATGGTTGGAAACCTGGAAAGGTATACCAGAAGGGCTCGACATGGAACCGGGACCGAGGAAGACAAGTTATAGACAGCAAATGCAAACGAGATTGAGCCGAGATGAAGAACTGGAGGGAGATGAAGAGCCAATTCCTCAGGTGATAACAGTCGCTGTACCCAACGTCAGGCCAAAGTCACCATCTATGGTCTTTGAGCCTTCGCCTTCACCGTCTCCTCATTCTCTACAACAAAGAGACATCCTGCCTTATTCCAAGGCCAATCCATTTTTTGGTTATCCAGCATTACAGACAACAAGAGGTATACAACCACGGTATCCGAGAAGGAGAAAGCGAGACTTGGTGAAGACGCTCTTGTTCCTGTTTCTACTAAAGATACAGAGCTGGAGAGATTCTGCGGAGCGTATCATCAATACTAACCTACATTTACCTCTCAACAAATCAGTAACTCTTGCTCCTGCTCGTAATCCGACTGAGGGTCTCTTAAGATCTGCCCATAGGCAAGGCGAAAAGAAGGCAGCCGCTTTGGAAAGAATTTGGGATAAAGAGTGGTGGTGGATGTTAATTGGTGTGCTGCTCATGAGAGGAAGCTGGGGAAGAGTTGTCCTAGGGCCATTAGAGATGATTGGACTTATCCCAGCGTCTGGTGCATAGACCATGTAAAGCCGACGTGAGCGTTTGTGGCCATTGTTGATGATACAAACATGTCACTGACGAGTTGTGCATAGTTGTAGCATTTATTCTTCACATGCAAAATTATCTCACATCATATCATCATGTTGCAATCTCTATTACTCGCCAATCATAGTCATACGAAAACAGCCAGTCGGGTTTCCCAGAAAATTCAACAATCAGCGGAAAAACACTTTTTACAATCAGCTGTCGGGATGATGAGGAGAAGGTGATATAGTGTGTTTTGAGGTGAGATGGTTGAGTGACTGCTGTGGGATCCAAGATATAAGAATTGGTTCATAGCTCCCAGAGAATGAACCTGAATAGCCTCCTATTCCAGCTCCACATTTCTCACTCAAGCTACCTCCAGTCCCGACGCATCCTCCCTGGCAATAGCATGGTCAAGACGTATCGGATGAAATGATTTCATAGTTTTGCAAGAACAAATAGCCATTGCAACAGCCAGAAGCAGCTCGCATTCTCGTCTTCCTGCTACCAATCCGGCTTGATGGACCACAGCACCTTACCCGACAGCCAAAGGATATTTTCCAAATGCCAACACCTGGACAATGCAGTGAGTCCTGTGGATATCGTTCCTTTCATCCAGTATACTCTTTTCAAAACTATACTCCCTGTCGAAACCCCTCAAGATTGAGGAAGCTGCGATGGGAAAAGACAAATTTATTCAGCCAGAAAACATCACTAGCCTTTTCAAAAATCCTGTCGTGACAATCAAGAGTCAACTGTTATCAACATGGCACTCTTCCGCTCCGCTAAAGGATTATACTTGAACCCCATCTGGCATTTTTTGTCGATAGTGCTAACATTTGCCTCTTTCTTGATGCTGATGTTTGTTGTCTATTACAACGTTCCACTGGACAATGTTGATTCAACCTTGCAAAGTGGCATGAGCATGAGATGTTGGTTACTCATGGTCAATGAAACCAACAGTAAACACGCCGCATGGACACCAGCCGAGGTGAAGGGCAAGAGATGGTACAACCTATCAGACGAAGAGATATCAGAGCGTGATGATGGCTCGACAGTAGCCATTTCAAAAATAGAAGAAAGGGCAAGCAGCTCCAAAGCTGTGGTGAGTCAAAATCTCCTTGCCTATGGATTTGGGATATGGGGATGGTGTGAATGGTCGAGTACGAATTTGGATGGATATGCCAAATGCACAAAAAAAACGGCATATAAGCTACCAGACATTACCGACAACAGTTCGCATGCCATTTCTCAAAAAGCATTGCCATAGTGAGTGCTTTTGTGGTTATCTCTTGCGGGCAAAGATGAATGCTTTTCCTGTTAGCACGGTAGCCACAGTGCTCTCCGGTGTATCCATCCCACTCTGCATCAGTGAGTGCTTTGTCAAGGCGATGGGCATTATCACTGATCAATCTCAGCACCCATACTAGTTTTTGTGTTTTTTTTCTTCGTCGCCGCTTCGTTCCATTTCCGAGGACCCTATCCTGAATGCTCGGCACGCCGTAAAAACTCAGAGAACGCAAAGAAGGCAAGGAAACACTGGAGAACAAGGATTGCATGGTGGCTGCGAAACTGGAAGGTTCATCTGATATTCCTTGTAATCATGTTGCTTCTCAACATCTTGGCCATCGCCTTTGTTCTAGCAGGATGGGTATATATCAACAACGATAAGAATAATGGATTAAAAGCCGAGCTTGGCTTAGGATTCTCACTGTGAGCTGTCTTTATCACATCTCGACCGTTCTGCGTGTCCTGACTATAGCATTTCATCTTTTAGTTTGGTTACAGCTTTGATTTTCTCGGCAATGGCTCAATCTTTGTGTTTGTGGAAGTCTGGTCTTTACATGCGTGGCGGGAAGAAGTTGTTAAACAAGTCTGAAAGTTGAGATGAAGATTAGTCGCAGAAATGAAATCCATTGCTATAGTGCATGTCGTTGACACGGATGATACCGTCAAGAGTCCTAGAGCGTATCAATTGTCTAAAACCACTGATACAATCTCAGTCAGCCTAATTGATTAGATGGCATGTTGAACGTTGAGTGAAGGGTGCAAGATGTCAAAGGCTGCTTCTCCTTTGACTCTATACCCCTGTGGGTCACATCACTGTTTCCTTTCTGTTGACAGGTTGTACAAGTACAGAGCTTTTGGCTACTTTGAGTTGAATGCCTCCTCAACCATCTCTTTGTCGTGATCAAAGCTTCCAACTATGGGCGACTCAAGTCGAAGCAAGTCTTCAAAGCGACAAACTAATGCGCTTTGGCACATTATCTCAATCATCTTACTTTCATTCGCAATGGCCTTTCTCTTTGTAGTCGTCCTGTATAACGTTCCGCTAGAATCCACAGATGATTCCAACCTTGCTGGTAGAGCTTGGCTCGTCACCGTAGGCGCAGCTCGTGGAGGTGGCATCAACAGCTCGGCGGGAAAAACCTATGGGTTTGGTATCTGGGGTTGGTGTTCTTGGACAGAAGGTGTGAATGGGGGACACTGTAGTAAAAAGAAAACATTTTGGAGTTTGCCAAGGGATGCCGGCAGCGACACTGGAGTAAGGTCTCTGAACCTGCCGACTGAAATAAGTCATTCGTTATCTATTACAGGCTTCCTACTTGTATTCAGTAAGTCTCTATTACTTTGAATGTCTGGAATCTCACGTTGATTGGGCACACAGTTCTTCCGAGTGTTGCAATCTTTTGGGGGGCTTTAATCACCGCTTTCTTCTGTCGCTATGAAAGACAGATTGCCACTAAAGAATCGGTAGCATGTTGCCCTTCTTCAAACACAAAGGCAAGGAAGTATCTCGCTCAAATGTTGAGAAATAGATTGTTGAACGGATTAAGGGCCTTTTTTATTCTACCTCCGGTGCTGCCAGTGGTAGTCACTGCTGGGATTGGGTATGGAAAGTTGAATAATAACTTTGAATGCAGCCTGGGATTGGGATGGGGATTGTAAGTCTTTCACTGGGCCCATCAGAGAGACAAGCTGATTGAATCAGAGCGCTGGCATCTATAATCCTGCTGTGGGCAGTATTAGGCCTGATTTTACGTTTTGGATTGCGGATCAAAGCTAAATCCTCATCTGGGAGAGGATAATCAAACTGGCTGGCTGGTTACCTCATAACTCATCGCTGTAAACAATGCATTGCCATGCCATACTCTAGTAGCTATACAGTTGTTTAGCCCTTTTTAACATGCCGTGAATTTCCTCTCTTCATACCAGCCTCTACACCAATACCAGCAAAGACGACTGCCACCCCCAACCACTGTCCCTTGGTCAGTTTGTGTTCAAACACAATGACGCTGAGAAGCATGGTAAACAATTTTCGAGTGACGGTGACCATGACTAGGGTAAGCGATCCAAAATGTTGGATGGTCTCAAAGATGAAAAGCTGGCCTAGTCCGCCCAACAATGCGTATGCTAGCAATGGCCGAAGGGCTGAAGGATGGGAAACGATGAAAGAGATAGACTCCAGCACAGCAGGCTGAGAGTACGTCACTTCAGCGACAGGAAGAGATGGAGCAAAAGGTGATGGCAAATGAGACAAAAGCGATAAAGGATGGTTAGGTAGGGGTATAAGAAGCAGAGGGAGGAGAATAGCCTGAGTTGTGAGGGCCATAGTAAACATCATTTGCTGGCCGGTAAAGTTACGGTAAGTGGCAAAAATTTGATCTTGTGTAGAATTTGTTAAACCGTCAATGAAAAGGCTAGACAGGACCAATTAATATTCCGCTTGTCATCCAAAGCATGACCTACTTGAAGAGTAACAAAATCAGTCCCCACATGCTATCACCTCCATCTCTTTTCTTTTTACTTTTTGCCAAGAGCATAAACATACTTATACCAATTGTCACAAGAGCAACGACAACATATTTGTGAGAAGAGAACTTTCGGCGATACAAGACGACGTTCAAGAGCAGGACAGGGATAAGCTTGCAAGACTGTCTTGGGAATCAACACTCAGTGCTGGTAGGTGAAAAAGCACTCACCTTACCCAATACCATTGTAGGATATGAAATATGTCTTAGAGCAAGAAAACCAATCGGACCAGCCATCGTCTGAAATATCGAGACCTGTATCAAGAGAACAAGCAAACTCTTTCTCCATGGTATCGTCAATGCTTTATTCTTGCGATTTATACTTTTGTCTATGCCATTTCCCTTTACAGTACCGGAGGTTTTTGCAGGAGACTTCTGCTGGCCGAGCACCTGGTCTAGGCCCAGTAGTTGACCCCAACTACGGCCACCCCAGTCTTTCCTCCAAGCGTGGAAAGACAGGTAAAATAAAGCACTCAAGCTTGAAGCAACGGCTTGAGCAAAATTGAGAAATAAAGGTGAGGGAAATTTTTCGCCAATTGACGCATTTGAAGGCAAACGCGGTTGTGAATGCGGGTGAGGCTGCGTGGATACAAATGGCTTCGATACTGTAGAATGCGTCAGACTGCAGCGCAATATGATGGCTGGTAAAACCTACATCGCTCCTGAGCAATGGCCCATAGCAGAAATGCTGCATACACCCCAGATACACATACGGCAAGCCTTGAGAGCGTCAGCAACCCATTGTCATACATTGTTGATTTTAGATATACCGAAGAATACTCATAATAAAAATCTGGCCAATTTGCCAATATACCAGTGCGTACGCTTGCTCTACTCAGAGATTTCCAGACATTGACAAGTCGGGCCAAAGATTCTATCACTGTTGGAACAGATAGGGCGAGATGGAAAATAGAATGAGAAAAATCAAATATTCGAATTAAATGTATATTATGAAAGGAACGCGTCCAGTCAAAAAATATTGAATGGCGGAGAGGGCCGCCTACCTTTCCGTCGGAATTAAAAAACTAACCATTGCTTTGAAAATGGCATTCGTATTTTCTTCTTTTAATCTATAAGACGATGCCAACTGTGGTCAACTAGTTGTAGTGTTGCGATGTTTCATTCATATAAAACATCGCAATACTAGATTTAAAGGGTAAGGGATGGTGAACGTCTGTGATAGACAAGCTTACAACATATAGTCAAGTATATGACCAAGATTAAAAGCTTTGAGGTTATGCAGCAATGGTCGGTCAATAATGAAGATGTCATTGCAACTGCCATACCAAATCAACAGCCAGCTTCTCCCAATGTCTCTTAGGTACTCCTAGAGGCAGCCAAGAGATCAACCTGCTGCCATGAAGAGGGGTTTTATAAGACAATCAAGGCATGCGTTGGAAATGAAAAGATCTTTTCGCTCTGAAATCGGACAGAAATCCACAGACCCAGTGCTGGACCTATTTGCATATACTAGAGTGGAAATAATGGGTAAGCTTACGAAATCTAGTAGCCTGCAGATGCCAAAAGGCTGTAAGATGCCTAGGATTTTTGAAAAGATAGTCACAGCACTTCATTGAAGAGATAGATCGCAGTGTCTGCTTCTTCTCTTCTTATTTATCAACATCTTGCAGCCTCTCCTTACAGTTTTCCTCCTCACTTGCAATATCCCTACTTACTGCATAGCAGAAAGACAAGTTCACCAAGCTACCATGGTGGATAGGTTGGCGTAATGTGTAACAATCTACTATCAAATGGTCCACTCACTAAATAGCGAATTGTTCAACTTTTCGTTTCCAAGATATTCAGCAATTCCCACCACTCAACATCCGCCGGTCTTCACCCTTCTGTCTTACGCCTCGAACACGTATAAGCATCAAGCCAAGTATGACTGAGAAATAGCTCAGGTATAGCTCATTCAACCATAGCCACCGAAATGGCTACTATTCTAAAACTACAAGTCATTTTGAGACACTACAAGGTCGAAAAAAGGATGGCTTGCACATACGCCTGTCTGATATCCCTCGTCGAGTTCTACATGTCCCAACAAACCAACTCTTTCTGTATCTAAACCCGTGGTTCGCTAAAAAAAAGTCCCCCGCGACCTTTGCCACGTTATTGCCAGCCTGTTTACCACGTGGTCGGGTGGATGACAGAAATAGCCATAATGATGTGTGTCTTGTATTGATGACGTCTTTATGACTTTGCTCTTCCAAAAAAAACCATCTATATAATGCGGCACCGAAAAGAATTCGCCCACTAGATTTAAAAATGTCTCTCTCTCAGCACGTTGACGCAGATAAGCTTATCGAAGAGTCCAAGGACCATCATATTCGAAAGCATACTCATAACAGGGCGTAAGTCTGCAAAGTTTTATAGTGGACAAGCCTCGTTGACAGACAGGAAGGGCGACGCTCTATGACAACCCATATACTTCTCGCTACGATGTCGATGTCGATCTGCCAAGGTTCAGCATTCCAAATAAAGGAGCGAATGCCAAGGTCTGTTACCAGCTTTTGCATGATGAGCTGCTGCTCGGTATGTATGCCAATTGGGGAGTGATAGAAACATGCCGACGTGTTGTAGATGGTAACCCAAACATGAATCTGGCTTCATTTGTGCACACCTGGGTTCCCGAGGAGTGTGATCGCCTGGTTCAGGAGAATATCAACAAGGTGGGTCTATTGGAATCGATGGAGCTGACGTTTGGTAGAATTTGGTAGACCAAGACGAATATCCTGCAGCTCAAAGCATTCATGAACGTTGCGTTGTAAGAATTTTTTAATCTATCATGAACCTTGTTGACAAATCAATGTAGTCGATGGTTTCACATCTCTGGCATGCACCCAAAGAAGCCACCGCCATGGGCACGGCTACTACCGGATCGTCTGAAGCAATCATGCTCGGTGGTTTGGCGCTCAAACGTCGCTGGCAAGAGCGCATGAAAAAAGCAGGAAAAGATATTCACAACCCTGGGCCAAATATTGTGATGGGCGCCGAAGCCCAAGTCGCTTTGGAAAAGTTTGCTAGATATTTTGAAGTGGAGGCCAGGTTGGTTCCAATCAAGCCTGAAGTGAGATTTGTCTCAGCGGAACGAGACCGGACGCTGACGGGTGTAGTCGAGTTATGTCATGGATCCCAAGGACGCAATCAAGATGGTTGATGAAAACACCATTGGTGTTTTTGTGTAGGTTCAAGTTGCGTCTTTTTGCAAGGTTCTGGAGCTAATGGGACGGCTGTAGTATCCTTGGATCTACGTATACCGGTGCTTTCGAGTCTGTTCAAGGCATGGCTGAAGAGCTGGACAAGTATGAGGCAGTGACTGGCATCAGCGTTCCTATCCACGTCGACGCTGCCTCTGGGGGTTTTGTGGCGTAGGCTTAAGTTCTATCCGCTGAGCAGATGCTGACATCCAAGGTAGACCTTTTGCGTTCCCAGATCTTAAGTGGGACTTTCAAATTCCTCGTGTCAACAGTATTAATGCTTCTGGCCACAAGTATGGTATGAGCACTGTTGGTGTTGGATGGATCATCTGGAGGAGCGCCGAGTACCTTCCCAAGGACTTAATTTTCGAGCTTCATTATCTTGGAGCAACCGACTACTCCTTTAATCTAAACTTTAGTCGTCCTGCGCACCCAATCTTGGCTCAGATGTTTACATGTAGGCGACTGCTAATAGTGAACGTTAGCGATTGCTCATATCTTCTTCAGTTCTTAATCTTGGTTTCGACGGCTATAAGCGCATTATAGATAATAACCTTTCCAAAGCTCGAATGATTTCACGTGCCTTAGAGAACTGTGGCTATTTTACCTGTCTCTCTCAGATTCACAAACCCAAACCTCTCATCTCCAGTACTCCTCGCGATCCCGGTTCTCCCGTTTCCTACGAGCCAACACTGGTTCAATCGGCTGCATCAGCTGCACAATCCTTGATGCACGGTCGACAACCTCATGCGGATGAAAGCGAATGCTATATCGAAGGGCTGCCGGTAGTCTCCTTCAGGTTTAGCGATGAAACCAAAGCCAAATATCCTCATGTCAAACAAGAGTGGATCCAAATGCAGTTAAGAGCTATTGGATGGATTGTGCCAAAGTATGTTGGCAAGCGGCCACAAGGATAAACTGACAAGGCGTAGCTATCCACTCGCACCCAATTGCGACCAGACAGAGATCCTGCGGGTTGTCATTCGAGAATCTTTTTCTGGCGATCTTGCTCGCAAGCTAATCCAAGACATTCTTCATGTGTATGTGTTTGTTAGCTTGAAATGAAAAGCGTTAATCGAGATGCAGAACCGAGGATCTTCTCAATGACGCTGGGCCTTCATACTCCATGTCTACTGCAACTAGGCGTCAAGCTGGAGGAGATTCTGGTGACAAGAGGCGTTCTCTTGATGTTGCCCACATCAAAGAACGCACCAATACCTATGCTAAACCTTGTTAGTAGTACCAGTGTACCATGCTGTGTCATAAAGAAGAAACAAAAAAGACAATCTTTATGGAGGATGTGTTATAAATGCAATGATTGTTATTTGTTATATTTGTGCCAGGTTCATTAGGTCCACGACCTGTACTTTTATTTAAAATGTTGAAAGTCGCGTTTTAGATTTCACGTTTTCGTATTTTGCTCATTTTTGTATTTTGCTCATTTTTAATGTCTTTTCATTTTCTATCTAACTCTTGAAACTGCTTGCTTGGGCTACCATGGCGCTCAACCGTCATTCCCAGCCTGCCTTCCAGATAGAGGACGAGCCACTCTCTAAACGGCTTCGCAGTTCAAAACAATCATTGGCCACTTCTTCCTTGGGCACTCACCCAACAACTCATAAAGTCAGTGCTCAACCCAAGGCTCGAAAAAACCTCAGTTCTAACAAGAGCCTCAAGGAGTCAGAGCTCAGAAACAGGGCGAAAGCATCGGCCTTGCGCAGGAGCAAAGGCGAACCGAACATCATTCCAGCGAAATCCCATATTGTACCGTCTTCCTCTCTTACATCCTTTATGGACAAACGCGAAGAGCTTATCAACTTCACGTCAAAAGAGCATCAGAAACGAATACGCAAACCTCTTGTGGCAAGGGGTGCTAGATGGACAGATATTCCGGATTGGGGAGATCGAACAGACTGTCCGTTATTCAAACTACCGGCAGAAGTATTGGATCTGTGTTTTGGAACAAAACTCAATGTGGGATTACAAGTAAGTTGATAGATTCTTGCAGCGACTTATGGAAGCGAGTGCTGATAAAACATAGATGCGGGACTATGTTGCATTAGCTGGAGTATCCAAATATTTCAGGGTACATTTCACAGACACAGTGTTTCGAGTATGCACTCTCAACCTGCCGATCTTTGACTTGTCTGACTAAACTATAGAACATCTACTTAGAACACAACCCTGAATATCTGCCAGCGCTTTCCAGAGAATCCCAATCACCTCAACGGATTCCTCCTACACATCTCATTTTTACCCGGCCAGTCAAGGATTGGTATCGACGTCCACCTCGTAAGAATTTTCCGCAAATGGAGAAGTATCTTTGCTCCCGCCTTCCTCATTCAGAGTGGACGAAGAAAGATTATGACTTCTGGACTGAAGCTGACAGCATCATGGCTGAAGCCAGGAGCATTTGGAACGAAGGCAAGGAAGAGGTGGCAAAGAAGAAAAGAAAACTGGCAGAGAAACAGATGGCTGTGAGGAATGTACTTGTACAAGGTATCAGTCGGACCATTC
The DNA here is from genome assembly GCF_001720195.1 of Cryptococcus depauperatus CBS 7841. Taxonomy (NCBI): domain Eukaryota; kingdom Fungi; phylum Basidiomycota; class Tremellomycetes; order Tremellales; family Cryptococcaceae; genus Cryptococcus; species Cryptococcus depauperatus. The sequence goes on along the minus strand of NC_089468.1, from coordinate 2,936,109 downwards.
TTGCTTCCGTTCCAGGCATAGAGCCAGGAAAAACGGCAGGTCCAAAAAACGAACTCGGCATCCCTCTGGAGCATGTGTCACAAAACGATACTATGGAGAATGACGTTGAAACAGACGAAAAGCTTGACGAATTGGATATTATGTCTCCTTACTATTATCGCATCAAGACTCTTTTTAACCGCCTGCGTAGTATCCACTTTGATTATTCAAAATGGAGAAAACTGCCTATAGAAGAACGATTAAAGGCCTTGAGGGAATGCCCTGATTGGACCCTTCCAGATGAGACAGATATAGAACAGCCATACATGGTGATTTACGATCGCAAGACATGGAACAGAGTACCGCATAACCATTATCCGTCTCCTTGGCGAGCTAGAGCAGCTGAGATGGCTAATGCCAAATGGATACATAGATCTGTGCATTTGTATTTCGAATGGGTATCATCTAAAACTGACGAGGTTTCAGGACGCAATCAAGTTGTTCAGAATTGGCGAAGCAGAGTTATTATGTCTGAAGCATTTCCTCGTAGTGAGTTTTCATGGTGCTTCTGATTGCTTGCTGACAAACATTGGAGCCAAATCCTATGAATGCCAGAGCGTATGTAGGAAACAGGGTATCTCAATTGTGCTAACACTGCTCTCCATAAAAGCCCGCAGATTCTTTACTGTCTTGGCGCCGTGCAAGCTCTTGCTTTACGATCGCATGGCGGACCTATTGCACATCATCTTTACGTGTCGGTTTCCCTACTCTCGGGATTTCCTTCAACTCATGTAACTTTTCTAGTGAACGGGCGCTACAGAAAGCCTCGCGTAGTCTCAATACCCGTCGACAAGTAGCCGCTTCTCTTCCTCTCCTACTTGAGCCTAAATCGAAGCAGTTCCGCTCGAGAGATTCCTACGAAAAAGTGGCTGCCAAATATGGACTTGATATCAACTGTGGCGCTTGGTTCTGGCGAGGCGTTTTCTTGGATTGGATTATTGATCGAAACAGATGGGTGGAAAGGCAAAAGCAAATGATATTAGAGGGACTAGATGCTGATAACGAGGACCAACAAGAGGGCAGTCAATTGCAAGAAGACAATGGTGGCTTTGCACCAGGCCTCCCAGCAGGAATATCTTTTCCCACTCTTGACTATTCCGGCGATCTTGGCAACATTGAGAGCAACAACGACGATAACGATGACGATGAAATTTTCGGATCCTCCGCCTTGAACCGAGATGATATGGGCGGGACTGTAGCCGAGGGATAAAACTATGAAGTTGCAAGAAATACTTCCTATCTTATAAGCACAGTTTGTTGTTGCAGTTATAGCATGTATCATGTACCACTAGCACGACAAGTGGAATTCGCCAGGTATATATCCAAGCCATAGTTTTTCCAAGCTACAGAGCATACTCTCTTTGGGACAACCAAAGTATTCACCTTTATGCTTACTAAAAAGCAATTGCCTTCCAATACAATATTTTAGCTAATTTCTAGCAACTTATGTAATCATCCAACTTGGTGCTACGCGGAGTTCCCTTTTTTCTCCGTGCGCTTGATTTTGCCACTGAGATGACGTGTGAAGAATTCAGGGAATGTTCGTGGGTGCTTTTTTGATTTTCCTTTTTCGTAGTTGTCTAATTTGCTTCCGCTTTTGTCTTTTTTTTTTTTCTTTTTTTCTTTTCTTTTTACTTTGCTTGATAATTATTGAATTTTTGATTTTTATCTCTTGTCTTCACTTTCACGTATAGAAAGTCCAGCTTGGAACCAAGGAGAAGGGTCTTGATCCTTGAAAAATATTCGACTTGTCGAGTCAGTTCCGCAAAACATTCAGAGGGAATGTCCGCCACCACTCAACTATTTTCGCCTATACACATACCATCGTCGCCAGTTGCAACCCCAAATCTCTCCTTGCCAGCCACGCCACATATGGATGAGTCTCCAAAGACAACTGAGCTCCAAACGCCTAGAGTTGACACAGGGATTCGACGAGAAGAAGTGAAAGAATGGGACAAGCGGGATGCTAGAGTAAAGAATGGTTTGAGTCTGGGTACTGGGTCCGCTTCAGGAAGCGAAAGGAGCAGTCTTGATATGGGACCACCGTTATTGGCAGATACGAGAAGAGGTAAAGAGAAAGCTTCACAGGGATTTGAGAATGATGCAAAGAATGATGAACCGGAAGGTATTGATGTCGAAACATTACAGAGGTTTCGGACAAGGTTTGAGGAGATGGAAAAATCAGGGAAAGAAGGTGATGGGTGGAATCAGAGAGACGAGCTCTTGATGATGGTCAGCTTTCGTTGAGCTTTCAACGACTCAAATGTTGACAGCGATGCTCAGGTACATGCTCTTTTACCAGCTGTTGCCGATCAAATGCCATTTCTTCAAAATCGCCTTGCTGCTCAACAGTCTACAATTGCCTTGCTGCAACAAAAGGCCAAAATATCTGAGCAAATGACGATTATTGAGAAGTAGGTCTCTGATTTGCCTGGAATAGTGTATGATGCACTGACTTTGGCTTCAGAGAACGTCTTGTTGCTGAAAAAGAGTCATGGCAATCAGAAATTTGCGCAATCATCTCGAATCGAGATGCTGAACGAGCCGCCAATACAAATAAGCGAAAAATCCTTGATCTCGATGTTGGATACCACAAAGAGTTGGAGGCTGCAAATAAAAGATTAGAGATGCACAATCGGTTAATGGCGCCAAGGGCAGGTTAATTTTTTTGTTAGAAAGCTTTGGGTTGATAATTTTGTAGCTATTGGACACTCAAAGGCAAATTGATAGGCTCGTCAATGAGCTGCGACTGCTTCGACCGCACGTTATCCTCAACACTCAAACTCTCACACCCAAACCAAGCAATATTCAAGCTCCTTCGCCCATTCCTCTACCACAATACATGCCTCAAATCGACCGCCAATTACCTCGCTCCACAAAGACTGTCATGGGTGATGCTCGTACTGAGCACTTGCTTTTAGCGGCCAAGAAGATTAGGAGTATGAAGAGACACAACAAGGAAGTTGGCAGAATGACATTTAAAGAATTGAAGAAGAATGGCGTTGTTGGTCTTGAAGGTGGAATGAGCTATAAAGAGGGTTATGGAGAAGCTTTTGGGATGAGTGATGAAGAGGATGAACCTACGGATGATGAAATTATTGTTGAGGGCAAAATCAACTTACAGAAACCAAGAAGTAAAGCACCTCAAGATACACCCAATGTGTCAAAATCCAAAAGGGGCATGAAAAAGCCTCAGGTTACTGCCAATTCTAGCACTCTGCCACAAACGCCATCAAGATCCCGAGCAAAGCACTGTACTACCAGCTCAGCTTCACTCCCTCAGACGACGCCTGGAGGATCCAACTTTTCAGATTTGCTTCGTGCAGCAGAGCTAGCGACTCGGCCTTCTTCTCCTACTTCAGCAGAGTCTGTTGTACCAGTCCTCTCTAGTCTGTCGGCCACCAGGAGTACTAGGCCTCGAAATGGAGACGATAGCGAAGAAGAACGAGGCAGCCCGAAAAGGCAGAAGAGGGGAATGTGGAGTAGTGGAGCTGCAACCGAAAAGGATTCCAGCTCGGCTCTTGACCTTTTGGCCCAAGCCAGCCAGTTGGACGCAAAGAGTGCAGAGAGAGTTGTGCAAAGTAGCCCGGCTCAACCACATACCTCAGTAAGGTTGCCCGCGAGTATGTTATCACAATCTAGTCCTGCTGGTCCCAACGGTTTAGGAGCGCCGATAGATTTGACTCCAAGGATTCCAAAACTAGCAAACCAAGAGAGAATCGTTGAGTTTGTTGATTCATCAATGCATACACCCAAGGGAAGAATGCGAGGTTCATCGAGCGCATCTGAAACACCTTATTCTTCTATTCAATTCTTTTCAACTCCTAAGGGACCAGAATACGACGAACCATTTCGTCCCGGACCATCGGCCTCTATGGGTGACGTGCCTGTTCCAAATGCAAGTACTTTTGCCAGTCCATCAGGGAAGGTTGTACCAGGTCTCGGAAAATACTGGCATTACAATAGCGAGATACCCATCAAAAGGGTAAGGTCGCCGTACCTAAAGTGGACAGTTGAGGAAGATGAGTTACTCGCGAGAGCAGTTGCCATGCATGGCGAGAAATGGGACTTGGTCAGCAAAGGTGTTCCAACCAGAAGTTACCATCAGGTTCGACAAAGGCAAGTAATCTTACCAATTTATAAGTGCCTGGTACTGACCAACTTCCCAGGTGGTTAAGAAAGACTGGCGCTTTCGACAAAAAGGCTTCAAAAGACAAGGACAAGGGTGATTCATCACAAAAGTCATCCAGTACAGAGAAAGAGGAGGAGCAATCATGATCAAGCTTGGCAATCGTTCCTTGTCCACATGGTCTTGAAGCAGCGCAATTTGTCTTGTCGGTGAGATGGGTTACATGTAAACTATGGAATATAGCATGGGTCGGTTGACTTTTATTGGATGTTTTTGTATAGGCATTATTATCTATTTTTCATGAGAACAAATCTAGTCATTTCCAGGCACAGAATACACAATTTTGCCATCAATGTTCAAACAAGCCAATTAGAAAAAAAATTGGCTTTGAAAAATGTTGTCTTTGCATTGTCATGTACTTTTTCTAGCCAACAAAAGAAAAGAAAAGAATCATCAAAAAAGCTGACTTGGAACCTGAGAAAAAGTTTGGAGAACACCCGCTTTAAACGTGTTTAGCGGGCGCTGAAAACTGACAAGAAACAGCTGTCCTTTTATGGGCGGTGGAGCGGCTTGCCTCTTGTCTCTATTATCGAAGCAGAATCCCAACTATCATGATTACTATTGCAACTATGTTGCAGAAAATTCTGCTATATGCTCTACTACTAGGCGAAGCAAGAGGAATAGCGTTAACTTCTCCGTCCAAGACGCTTCAACCGTTTCAACCTTATCGAACTTTGACGCTTTCGCCACTTTTCAACCATACGACTTCTCGTGATGCAGGCGCTTTGGAGCGGCGGGCAAAGACAGTCGAAGAAACCCGGATGTATAGCCAAAGAGAGCTAGCAATGTGGAAACGAGAAGACCGACGGGCTTTAGATTGGGTGTTGCAGATTGCGTATGAGGGCCAAACATTCTTTAATGGCTGGGATTGGTTCACAGAGACAGGTGAATTTGTTTATTTGTTTTGGGGTTACCGCAAAGCTAAACATGGTTGATCAGATCCGAGCCATGGACGTATGTGGTATGCGTCTATGAGTAGCCACTCAATGTAACTAACAGGCTTGTAGTGGTCAATTACGTAGATGCATCGACTGCTTTCTCAAAAGGGTTAGCATTTTGGACAAAAGACGGTGTGCCCGGTATTCAGGTAAGCTGGTATCGCCCTTACATCTTGCTGACGGTTCTCAAGGTCGATCATTTTCAAAAGACCGCAGTAGGGGGTAAACGGGATTCAGTCCGTATAACTACCAAATCCCTCTTTCAAGGAGGGCTGTTTATTATCGATATGGCTCTCATGCCCTGGGGATGTGGAGTTTGGCCCGCTTGTATGTTGTAACTCCATTTGTAGAGTATAAAACTGACGAATGGTAAAGTTTGGACATTGGGATATGAAGGCAATTGGCCTGAGACAGGAGAGATTGATATTGTTGAAGGCGTTCAAGCTATGACAAACAAGTATGCCATTAGTTGTGGTTACTCAATCAATGCTGACGGTTGAATATTAGCCAAATGTCAATGTGAGCTTGTTTGGTTTGTTATCAGAATTCGCGCTGAAATTGGTAGACATACGACTGCTGGCTGTGCTCTAGATGACTCTACTAACAGCATGTACACGGGATCGTTGGCAGTAAGGCATTTCTTATGATAAAACTATGCATCTACTAACAATTGTGTAGAATAGAAATTGTGACTCATCAAAAGGTGTGTGGCCTCCACCTTGTCTCCAATCAGTACTAACTTGATGTTAGGCGGCAGTGGGTGTTCAATCGTTTCTGATTCAGCCAGCTCTTTCGGCATGCCTTTCAATGCTGCGGGTGGAGGATCATTCGCAATGCTTTGGGATAATGATGGTATAAAAATGTGGAATTGGAATCGCGCCGCCATCCCTTCAGAGTACGTCTTCTGTATGCCTGTGTATCGTCTTCCATTCTTATGGTTTGTCAGCATTGCCGGTGAGAAACCGAATCCTAATGCATGGGGTAAACCTGTCGCTGTCTGGGACAAATCCATTTGCAATATTGACTCATACTTCAAGTCTCAAGTATTGATTCTTAACATCAACATTTGTGGTGATTGGATTTGGAACACCTATAGTCGTGAGTACTCGGATAATCACTAACCGTTCTTAACATGAACATCCTGTTTGCTGACATGTCGAGTGCCGCTAGAGTTCTCTTATTGCCCCGGAACTTGTCAAGATTACGTTGCGGATCCTTCCAATCTCAATAATACGATCATGCTCGTAAACTATGTTAAGGTCTTTCAACAGGCGGGAAGGGCAGCCATTACTCAACAGGCCGAGAATGTTCAAAATTTGACAGGGGCTGGTGGGCCAGTGGCGAAAAATGGAGTGAGAAAATCAAGACAGATTGATGTTATTACAGGAATTTGTATGGGATTCTGTTTGTTCATGGCTTCTTGGCTTTTATGAAGCATTTAGGTGGAGAGTGAGAGTTACAAATGAAATATCAAAGTCTTGGAATATCAACGTAGCGTCAGGTTTTGGTTTGGCATAATTTTGGGTACTATACCATTTCTAATGTATCAGATGTTTATGAAACAGAATCTCTTTGCCATTGCCTACGAATTTTCTCTGTTCTCTTTTGACTTCTGTGCAACAAATCGTTCGGCAGAGACTGACTTCACGTCTTCTCTACGGGCATATGAAACCATAACATCAAGTACATCAAATCAACAAAAAACAAATGTTCGTTTGATAAACAAGGATTTCAACTTCTTTTGGCTTTATTGCTCCTTCTGGGCCCATCTAGAAGCCACTGCGACTCTTCTTTTGTGATGAGAATAGGTGCTTTCACAAATTCTGGTTTTTCTTTGTCTCGCCTCATTGATTCCTTCCCGTCTCAGTCGCCTGATCAACCAAGCCCAAAATGTCTCTCCCTCAACCCATCGTTTCTCGACCTTTCCCCATCCTACTCCTTCAAGTAACTCGTCCACTGCCGTGTTGGTGATCAACACATAAGGATCATTAGGGATTGACTGGACTGGAGTGATCGGTGGGTAGGGATCGAAAGACGCAAAAGGATCAATAAGAAGCTGAGAAGTTTTTAGTTTTGAGGCAGACTTAGTTTTGAGGTTTGAAAGATGTTTTGAAATTGTGGTACGTCGTGTGTTGGGACCTTTCTCATAATACAGGGAGAGACGAAAGTCGGTGCCTTCATATGGGTTTCCGCAGTCTATATTAGATCCTGACACATGGCGAGAATTTACAGAGTGATTCAAGAATCGAGAGTTTTTGGTACTGCTTATGGTCAAAAAATTTGATTGTTCGTGAGAGTTCGCAGAAGAAGCAAGGGAATGTTGACGGGGACGGACAGAATGAACTGTTTGGTTTCTTATAGAGTCGGCAAATGATGGGCAGCGCTGGGGACGCCTGACGACAATTGGCTTAGGGCTGATGATTTCCAAACCGTCGTTGACATCTTCTGGCTGAGCATCTTTTTCTCTAATAATACGATGATTCGATTGATGCTTTCGTGAACCTTCATGTTCTGACGATCGACTATTCAGGACTTTGAGGACGTTTCCTATGAATTTGCCAGCAGTCGCAGTCGAATCGGTACTAGTTCTGTTGAGAGTATGTTGTTGGGCGGCTGATTCTTTGAAGTTTGCTTGTCGCAGCATATTCCGGGTTAGAGCATCGTCAAAAGTCAAAGAGATTTCTTGTGCTGCAGATTCTGTAGGAGAAAGAATTGAGGAATTGTTGTGTTGAATTATCTTGTCGGAACTTGTCACGGGTGGAGACACTACAAGATTTCAGCAGATGTCTCGTTTACATGATAAGATCATCAACCAATTGCCAACGCACCATCAAGAGCAGACTCTTGTACAAGTTCCTTTTTCACAAATTTCCGTACGACTTTTGACTCATCATGGCCATCCTGTTCTTCGCTTTCAAATAATTCTATGAAACGCGTCGACACTGATCGCTCATAAGTTTTAACTTTAATATTTGAATGAGGCGATTGACGAGGAGTAGAAGATCTCCATTGATCTGCAGGTTCTACTGCAACCGAGCCGCTGCTGTTACCTAAAGGCTCTGTTGCATCGGCAAGTTTTGACGTATAAAAAACATCGGAGATCTGCGCCGGTATTGACAGACTAAGAGGCATTTTGGATTCGCTCGAGGTTGACGAAGACAGCTGACACTTGAGTAACGATTTTGCAAGTATTGGCGGAAGAGATTCGTGGTCGCACTTGTCCTTGGAGCTATTCTCTGCGTCCGAGGCGTCCGAAAATTGACCGTCACCTGCCTTGACATTTCTTAATGCTGAATCAGACTTTTTATGGTTGACCTGTCGAATCTTGCGAGGGCTGCGTTGTGACGTTAATGTCGGTAATGACTTGCGTGTTTTCAAGGCAATATCTCGCGCAGACAATGATCGGGGGGCGCTGAGACCTTGTGGTGGAGAATCGGTCTTGATTTGACTCAAATACAAATCAATTTCTTCAGGAAGGACGACAAAAGACCCTTGGGCGGTGAAGCTGTTGACCGATGGGGCTTCACGCATAGCAGATGATACACTGATAGCCCTCGTGTGAGTGGCCACATTTGAGAGGTCAAACGCAACCGATTGTGAAGCTTTTGCTGTCGACTGGTCACGTTGAAAGATGTGTCGTTTGCTTTTTGAAGGCGGTATAGGCGGTGGCTCGTTATCAGCATATTCATCAAGTGAGAAACTCATTTGCCAATCATGTTCGGGAAGATCCCTACTCGAAGATACGCTATCTCGAGGAGGGGGGATAGGAAAGGAAAGTGCCGAAGGGCTGGTTGATATGGAAGGCAAGGATAAGATCCTTACCGCTGTATATGTTGTTGAGTATGTCCCTCACTAATATCCAAATGAAGGCAAATCAACGTACGTATCTGGGTTGAACGATCTTTAAACGATTGATCATTCAACTTTGACTGTCGATCATACACATCATGGCCATTTCTGTACATCATCAAGTCGTTCTCAGCTTCTTCGCTTCTAGGTTCTGTATGCGATTCCTGACGGCCATTGTTTGTCCGTTTGTTCTTGTTGACACTCCAATGAGAGATGCGGTTACGCAATTGAAATTTGGGCGCCGCAACTGACTGTTCTGACGAGTGCCGCCTGGGTTGCAGGATAGGACGTCGTCCCAAAGACTTGGATATTGGATGGCTGTAGTTCATTAGAAACAATTAAAGCAGACTTATTATATGTTTACAAAGACACTGAAAATAAAAATAAAAAAGTTGATAAAAATAACATAAACAGATAAACAATTGCTGTTAGTCAATGTAAGTCCCCCGAGACCGTTCATATCCTAATAGTGGAGGTTAAATCAATACTACTATTTTATTTTATTTTCCAAAATTTCAATTTTTTAATTCTATAATTATAACAAAGATTATAATATATTGTTAATTGCAATCTTATTAAACTCATTACACCTTGGAAAACTGCTCAAGAGGATTTAACATTGGTAAAGCATGAGGGATCGCTCGCGGTTTATTGACCTTTGTAAAGGTTTGCAATAGTGTACACTGTTATCTATGATATACTTCCAAGCTTCCTTCTATATCCTGTTTATTCGTCACAAATTGTCTTCTTTGCAAGATGAGGTTTTTGCCTGATCTGTTTATTCCGTAAAGGCTTAGCCATGATTCGTGGATCAGTCCTCTACGAGCGCTGCGCCAGGATTGCCATGATCAATCAACTGAATGTCGTATCGGCTTTAATTTATCTTGGAATAATATGAAGATTAACACCAAATAAGCTATCCTTTTCAGTTATCAGTAAATAAGCGGAAAACGCTCAATCAAGCAACTCAAAAGGCCACGCTGAGTGATTACTCATTAACTTCGAGTTGCATTTGGTAACAGATGTATGCGTTTTGGTTTTGCGATTGAAATCAAAGTGCAAAGAGTAGAAGAAACAGGTGAGCGCTAATTGTAAAGGAAAATGCGATTACTATTGTGCGTGAATGGCAAGAATAAACATTGAAGCTATTGATGTCTTGTTCTATCATCTTGGTAGATGTCAAGTACCCCTATCGACCGCCAAGATATTCCACTGTTTGGCCTAGTGGAGCATATTTTTCTCTTTTCTTTCGTTCAACATTGCAGGAGTGCTGTCATAATCATTTTTATTGATTAAGACAAGTTATAAGGTAGCGAATACGCCTTGATGTGTTACAATTGCCTTTGAATAACCCATGTATAATGATCAAGTCATTTCTAGAGCTTTTAAGCCAGTAACCTTTCTTCGACAGCATGAGTCGTCAGTCCCTCTGCACCATCCCTCACTTCCAGTACCTGACAATGAATATTAGTAGGTTTGTCAGCTAAGATGCACCAACTTACTTTGGAGGTCTCAGAGACTTGTTGAAAATGAGAGAGAGCCGAAGCGTGAAGCGTCATCAACTCAGTTGGCGAGCCTGAAGGAGCCCTAAGGATGATATTCAACTCAGGTCCGCTCGGTTGTTGAGCATTCGCACCAGTTGATTAGCAGCAAGGGGTAGGATATTCTTCCATCTCTGTGTTTCTGACTCATCTTCAGTTCTGATACTAAAACAAAACACGACAAGAAATGACATACAAGCTCATGAGTGAGTAAAACATAGCGAGGAGCACTTTCAGGAAGTTCTGTACACGATCACTCAGATATTATCCGCCTTGATCGAATGCGCTTCTCACCTTCCGCAATCTCCTCAATACTCTGATCTTTAAATTCTTCGTCTACTGCCATTGTCAAGCTGGCCTTGACAATTTTAACTTTTCAGTGATGTCAGTGCACTCAAAATATGCCCACAACCAGACATACCTGAGATAGCAGTAGTCCTCTTAGAGTTTTCAAAGCGAAAGCTCTTGAGAGCGTCAAGGACAGAAGACGGAATGTCGACGGTATAAGACTAGCCAGAGTCAGACTCAGCTAACCCAAACGGTGTATAACTCATCATCTTACCATAATTTCCTTTTTATTATCAAGCTCAAGTAGAAAGATGAAGGGAAAAAGTCAAAAACTTCTTTGCTATTAAAACATTATTGTCCATTTCAAATCACTATGCTTTAACGGGATCAGAATTCCTCCAAAAGCCATTTGCCTTCGTTTCATCTTTAAGTTGTTTTTCTTTTGTAATAGCCAAAATCCTATAGGCACAACGATGAGCCTCTCATGGCTGATGAAGCCTATTAGTCTCGCCACTGCTGTGGCACTCTCTACGCTTGCAATCCTCTCTCGCAAGCATCAGAAAGCAAGATTTTATTGGCATCTCCTATTGTACATCTCGACTATGGGATTCATCAGCGCCTGGGGCGTGGTCATTAGTCTATTGGCAGCGATGGCTGGCCAGGTGAGCATGAGGGTGCCAGTTGAGAGGACATTTTGACGCTTTATAGAGATTGAGCATCCAGCATTATGTTGGAAGATCGTTTTATTATCTGGCCAGTCCACTGATTGGTCTGCGGTTTGAGGTGGAAGGGGAAGAGCATTTTGATGCTCTTATGACTGCCAGAGATGGAAAACACCAGAGTGCGGTGCTTTTGGGCAATCACCAAAGGTGGGTATCGTGGTTGCTTGTTGGAGTTTGAGGCTGCAATTGATGGACTTTTATTAGTTTTCTTGACATTCTCTATCTCGGTCGAATTTTTCCCAGAAGGGCTTCCATCATGGCCAAGAGAGAGCTCAAGTATACGCCTTTCCTTGGGCAGTTCAGTGAGTCGCTTGCTTATAGCTCGAGTGGTTCTAAATATACCCTAGTGTTGCTCTCGGGGACTGTCTTTGTAAATAGACAAAATAAAATAGATGCAGTCAAAGCTTTGGATATTGCTGGTCAGGACATGAAACGAAAAGGCGTACGTACGCGCCTTCTCCAAAGTTTGCCATTCTAATATCCATACTAGGTCTCACTCTGGATTTTTCCTGAAGGTACCCGTTCTTCCTCTGTAGAGTCTACTCTTCTTCCTTTCAAGAAAGGTGCATTCCATCTTGCCATCCAGGCTCAGATACCTGTTGTGCCTGTCGTTTGTGAAAATTATCATCAATTGTTTGACGGCAAGACAAGATTTGAGAGTGGCGTCCTTAAAATCAAAAGCATAGTGATTTCTTTCCTTCATTCTGGACACCTCTAATTACACGTATAGTTTTACCGCCTATACCTACAACTGGCCTTACCTCGGACGACGTTACGTCTCTCACTGAATCCACTCGCGAATTGATGATCAAAACTCTTTGTGAGATCTCTGCTCCACCTGCTCCCGTCTCTGTAGCATTGCCTCAACCCTCAGTGCCGACAGATGCCATCAAGCCCACAATGGCTGCTGTTCATTCAAATATCCCCGGATCCGGTTTGCACCAAAGAGAATGTTGTAGAGATGTATCAACCGAGGTGTCCAACCGGAAATCAGTCGCCAATAGTAGAGCCAGTGGAGGAGAAACAACAGAAGATGAGATGGATGAGGATGCTGTTTTGCTAAGGATGCCCAAGGATGTTTAGCTTGCAATATTTTGTTGCTTTTGTTGCAGTAGCAAAGGACGGCTGCTTGTCCAATATCTGTATGTATGTGTTTTAGTTTAGAATGAATGCGTGCTTTGCGATATCGACAGTGGCCCTACACAAGGCCACCAGTCGATATCAAAAGTATGTCTTTAACATCCCAAATACAGATTGAGGCAATCCGGGGTTCACACCTTTGTAACACCAGATTCTTTCAGCGCTTCACAGGGCGCTTCCCGTACCATAATTTCGATCAAAGACTCTTCGTTGGCGCTGTCGCACCCGGCTAGCCTCGCCGTCAACATCCATATGAGAAAAAGAGATGTTCCAGACCCCTAAAGCCAAGCACTCTGTCAACCTTTTCGATATCCAATATCTTCCATCACCCTCCAAAGATCACCACACAATGTATGATACAAGTCCAGCTCTAACTCTTCCATAACTCTCTCCACCTACAGAAACTATCAGCCTTAACCAATTAACTTTACAGATAAGTAAAGAAAAGAAAAGAAAAGACTTAGAAAATAATCGCCGTATATCTAAAAACAATTCGTAAACAAAAAAAAATGTGAATGATAAGCCACGATCCCTGAAAGTTATCAGATTACGAAAAAATAGTCCGGAAAGCGGCGATCGCCGCTCCTCAACATTATCGACCAAAAATATCAAATCTAAGCTTTATCAGATAAGTTGTTTTCTGAATTTTAACATCATTCTTGTAAACCTTTTTCTATTTCTTCCTTGTAGGATTGATATGGGTTAGACAATGGCAGAGAGACATCGTTATATGTAAGCTGGTTTTGAACATGTTTTGCTTGCAGCTTTTGTTGACGCTTGTGTCAGGAATGAGGTTGTTCTTGGGCTTGGTCTGGGAGTGCTTGGGACGAGTGGATTATCTAGGAGTATCTATCTCAAATAGATGAAGACAGCTATCAAGATTCATTCCTTGGGGAACTATGAACCACAATCCCTTCCTTATATCTTGTTTGCTCTGCGTCCTTCAACCAGGTTCTAGTTCAACCAACTATACCATTCCTCTGCATACACAGTATGCTGTGTTCTTACATCCTTTCCTTGTACATGATCCTGACAGCTTGTTAGTTGAAAAAATGGCAGATCATGATCAGACGAGGTTTAGTATGGCTCTTTTGCAGAGTAGGCCATGTATGAGTGTATACTCAAATGGGCTTGTTGTCACAATTGGGGTGTTCTGGGGGGCTTCCTTGGGACGACTTATAATAAGTAACTCTTAAGACAGCTAATTAATATTCATTCCCTAGAGAGTCTATGGAATGAATCTACTCTTTATATATCATTATCCTTCAACCATCCAATATAGGTGAGTCACCATCTTCAACAGGATACACGAGTTGAGTGTCCTGACACTTGTCTCGCTCGTATCGGTATCAGAGATCAACTCTATCGGTTTATCACAAAACTGTACTTTGGCGTCAGGATCATGTACAAGGTGCGGATATAAGAAGACAGGATACTGTGTATGCACAGGAATGGTATATTTGGTTGAACTAGAGCCTGGCTGAAGGACGTAGAGCAAACAAGATATAAGGAAGGGATCGTGGTTGATAGTTCCCCAAGGAATGAATCTTGATAGCTGTCTTCATCTATTTGAGATAGATACTCCTAGATAATCCACTCGTCCCAGGACTCCCAGACCAAGCCCAAGAACAACCTCACTCCTGACACCAATGTCCAATCATTGACTGACCTTGCTGCAACCTTTACCTTGTCGGAGCTTGCTTTCACTGGATATATCTCAACTATTGGGTGTGGCCTGCATGGCTAATATGGGCTGTTGACCGTTTTATACAATTTGTACGGGTGGTATATCTCAATTCTTTCTCTAAATCTCGTAGTGACAAGTGTCAGGAAATCAACAAAGTTGAAATTTTGGGTCATGATGTGATGAGGATCACTCTGGGAAGAGACAGTTTTCGATGGAAAGCTGAACAGCACGCGTGAGTTGATCCAGCACAAGACTTGGAATGTATCTTACACATGACAGATTTATCTCCGCTCCGAGTATTTCTAGTTCGCCGCAAGAAAGCCATCCATTCTCCATAGTCAACGTTCCCACCGAACAATCCAACGAAGCCATCTTTCTCATTCGTGTCCATTCTGGCTTTACCAGACGTCTCCGCAATTACCTCACTTCCGACGAGTGCCAAGGTGTCCCACTCTACCTCGAAGAGCCCTATGGAACTCCTCATTCTCTCGATTCACATTCTGCCGTTCTTCTCTTGGCGGGCGATACCGACGTTACGTTCACCTTGGGACACTTCCTTCAGATTCTGGCCAATACACATCAAGGTGAATCCGCCGTAAAACGATTGCATCTAGTGTGGCACATTCGTCATGCTGAAGAGGTAGAATGGATATCACCTTTGCTGAATCTAACAGTAGAGCAACGGAATGAACAAGCCAACATTAACATCGGCGTATACGTTACCAAGTCCCATTCTTCCGATGAGCCGTTACCATCTGACGGAATATCTAACCGTCTCGAAGCCATAGTACCCAGGTTTATTCGTCCCCAAATGAACAATGGCTGTTTTACATGTACTCCTGATACACCATCGGATGAAAGTCACGAAGAGATTATTTAACCAAGACCTCAGAGAAGTTTTGGAAGAGGTATGGGACGGCACGGATTGACAACTGCAGCCGCAGAGTTAATCGTATGGAGACGGGGTAGAGCGGACCTCAATCTCGTTGTGAAGGAGGATGCACAAAGATCAAAAGATCCGATGAATGTATCGGGTACGATGAGATTGCCGTTGAGAATTTTAGTTGACTTGGGTTGTAGTGTGCGGTCCAGTGCAACTTTTGCAAGCTGCGAAAAAAGCTGTTTGGGAGGTGTCGATAATGAAGGCCATGGTGGATGGGTTGGTCACCATCGATTTCTTTGAAGAGACTTTGGGTGCATAGACCACGACGTGGTACGTTATCAATGAGGTCTCTTTCATTCCCGTTGTTAATTTTATTCGTATTTAAAAACATCTCAACGTATCTGTCGGATAACATGGCTATTACGATTGTATGCGTTATACTGCTCTGCTAGATGGAGTGTCGTGAGAACATTCTCTGTCCATCATCCTAACACCTTCTACAGGAGTGATAAGAGCAGCGAAGGATTGCAAAAATACCATCCCTTTGAATCTTGGAGGTTGAATCCAGAGTTTGCTATCACTGGACTCTGGAAATTGTCAAAAGACATCTCGGCTCCACCAGCATCATTGATTCAAGGCTCCGCAAGTACATATTTCAATGCCGCGAAAATGGAAATACGGCGCATGAAAACCAATGCTACATCTAGTCTAAATAAAAACACTAGAAAAGAAACAAAAAGTTGGCAAATATGCACAACGCAAGAAAATATATCGCAAGCAATATTATAATTTACATTTGAAGTTCGTTTTCAATGTCATACCTCATCATGAATCAGTTTTCCGGCGGCGACATTGATATCTGCACCTTGCCCTTGACAACAAACAATTAGCATTTATCAACGGCTTTTTCCGGGGTGTATCTCACTTTTTCATTCAGCCAAGCCCCTTTCAGACTTGACTTGACACCTGCTCTTTCATTCGCTCTCACCTCTGCTTTACACAAACCCAACTCATCCTCTGGTAACCATATGACCTTTTGCGACTCTTTACTTGCCGGATGGAAAAATGCAGTTTCTTCGTCTTTGAATTGTTGGTTGATGACACCCGCTCCGCCTGGCACAGCAAAGTAGCGATGTCTGTTGGAAACGTGGCCTGTGTCTACTGACTCAACCGTTGTATGAGGTAATGATGGACGACAAGTTGAATCATGAGTTTTTCTTGGAGATGAGGCATCAACTGATAGAACGCCTAGTTCTAAATCAGACATCTTGGACGAACAGAAGTTATCCTTTTCTGTCTCTCCTATTGATGAGTTCATGGTGCCTGAGCGATTCTTCTCAGATTGACTCGCCTCATCTTTTTCACTGTTTGGTGTTACAGGGGACAGCTCACATTCGAGAGAATCCACATGCTCTTTGGTCCCATCGCTTTCAGGTCGGTAAACGAGATGCTGCTTGAATGATGCAAATTGAAAACGATGATGCTTGGCTCCCTTTTCATTCTCTTGTACATTATCATAATCTTCTCCAATGACACTACTTTCGTGGTTGTCTTCTTCTGCCATACCGTAGCTTAGATGTGCTAACGATAGGGGTAAACAGTGTTTGAGGGGACTGTACTGTACAATGATGGTGTACTGGAAAAAAATCTTTAACACCATCAGTGTTCTTGTCTTTGGCAAGCCAACTAGACTAACAGTGCAGATCATCAACACAATCATCAAAGCTCCTTGTGGTAAGGCACTTGGTTTCCCATGTTCATTTCTTGCCAGAAAGAACAATGCTGTCATGCATATTTCTTGGACATACATACCCACAAATAAATGTGTGATAGCTTTGGGGAAAAATAGGCCACCAGTATCTGACGAGGGAGGCTGATCAATGACCCAGATATAGTGAAATTTGTAGACAACAGATGCAAACAGAAAAAAGGCCGCACCAAGGCCATTGATGATAGGCGAAATCACACAATAGGCAATCACTTTGTAGGTGTCAGCTTTGTAAGACTTTTTTGTCAAGAAGCATAGAAAAGAGATTGACTCATGACGGCGTAGACAGTAATGCCAGGAAAGGTCTCTCCCCAGCAGGGAGAGTCCAAGATATACCTGGTTGCATAGACTGATCGCCTAGTTTGTTTTATAAGCACAGAACAGCAATTGATGATTAGATTTTACGTACGGCGTGCCACCTTGTAGGATGATTTTGACATAATAAAGAGTCAGTTTGTAAAGCCTAAGTAATGTACCCATTGTACCAGTAAACTGAGTCAGAACGAGGGTAATAAAGAATGTTGATGCCGTAGGCATCTGTGAAGCGAGCGTGGTAGCGATTGATTGTGGATTATTGGCAAACTGATGGAGGGAACTAATCAAACCTGCTGAGAGTGTGATCACAAAAAATGTGTGCTATATCGGCATTGTTAGCGGTTGCTTAAAGAGTAAAATCATGCTTACAATGACCAGAAATATAAAGTATCGAGTCATTAAATCTAGCTCCACTCCAGTCTTGTTCATTACTCCTTCAAAAACCGCCAAATCTACATCTTTATCAGCTTTCTCTTGCTAAAGAGACCTAGATATTTACGGCGCAAGATAACAGGTAAGGCCATCATCAACAATTCCAAAAGCACTGGGGGCAAGATACCACTAAAGACACCTTGTAAGAGCTTTTTATCGAAGGAGTTTCCCGCAATCCATGCAAGCCATTTGAATTGTGAAGTCAAAGTCGCGACATTAGACATGGCACCAATAAAGGCAACAGGAAACGTCCAAGCAAATATAAGTCCACCTGTCGCAGCCCATGAGATAGCTTGACGGACATTACGTTCATATTGGTTGAGTGAAAGATTGCGCCAAATGATATTGGAAGGAGATTGTTCGGTGAATCGAGCATTCATAACATACCTAGAACGTACCTTTAGCGGAATCAGACTAACTTTAGAAAGAGAGCAGGGGACTTACGGTTGATTGTGGGTTAAACACTGGACTGCCATATGAGCTGCAATTTGCTGATTGAAGAGGATAAAGGCTGAACTAAGGGGTGGGTAATGGTCTTCTTTGCCTGGGTGCCGAATGTCGTCCAACAAAGTTGCCCTACTTTTTTCCAATCCAACAGTACAAGACATAATTTCTTCTCTCGCCCATTCGATTGTATCAACTCTATGGCCTATCTTAAGCCAAGTTAAGCTAAAGGGTGCCCAGCGAGGCTTGACATAATGTTTGGGCCGTTTGCGGTGGGGTACGAGTCGATCCACGAGTTCCAGCTCGTCCTTCATAGCTTGCACTGATATGTTTTCTGTATCAATGCTGTTAGGAGTGCTTGCATTCGAGAAACCTATGGGGGGTAGTCGCGGGGGAAGGGATGGCAATCGCTTGGAATGAGGATGGTTATTTGCTGGTGCAAGGAGTTTGAAAGGGACAGGTTTGTCCTTTTCATGTAGTTTCTGTATTTTCTTGTCGCGGTCTCGCTTGAATTCACGAGCCGTTTTGATTAGCTCAACTTGAGCGATTTCAAGCATTTTTGATGCTCGATTGCGTCTGTTGTAAAGGTTTGGCATTTCTTTGAGGTTTCTAGATAAATCTTGTCAGTAAGGCAGGAAAAGTAAAAAGGACTCACCTGTTTAGCCAAACTCTCTTGACACCACCAGGCAAATGTGAAAACAGCTGTCCAAGTTTCTCCTCATCCAAATAATGGCGTGGAATACCAGTAACAAGCACTGTATTCGCTTGAGGAAGTTTAGAATGGCTTGGGCTAACGAGATGTTTCTGTCTAATCACCAACCAATGCTTCATCTCGTGCCATATCACATAAAAGAACCAGACTACCCCATTCAGCTCCTGACAAATCTAAAATAGTCGACTTACAGATAAACACATAATCCAAAATGAGAGGAGCCCAGTATCTGGATTGCTTGTCATGTGCCACATTACCAAAAGTGAACTTGTCGAGGCCTTCCTTGCCGTCGACACGGGAGTCTTTCGAATATGCGGGAAGGAGCACAGCCCAAGAGATGAGCCAGACAGGTATCATGGCTTTAGCCATCATCATTACAAACCGTACAAACATATACGGATCCACTCCATTCTTTTTCAGAATATCTTCTGGATCCGCTGCAGTAGAGGTGAGCAAGAAATCCGGCAGCGACAACAAACATACACCATAATATCGTCCACAACGGCCACAACAAATGTGAACCTAGGACTGGCGCCTGTTTCTCCTTTGGAGGGATATATGTCCTCGGCTCATAACTAGTGAATCGCGTCAGCTAGTCATCACCTGTTGGTAACCGATCCATACATGGCTTTCAGCCACCTCCTCAAGATAACAAAAGCAATAAAAGCTCCACCAGCCACACCTCCGTTCACAAACAGCGATGTAACGAAGGAAGCGGTAGAGGCCGAGGCAGCATCCTCTGGCGAAGCAGAGAGGGCGTCGTCTGCATTGTTGGTTCTACCTTGGTCGTCAGCAATGTCCATTGTAACTCTTTGCACCTACGCCATGGCTTTTTGGCGGTAGAATTCACTAATAGGAATCTAACCAGTCTTTTCTTTGTGAGATAGTTTTTATTGTGACTTGAAAATGTATAAATTAAAGATTGGTTCGAAACAGTAGCTTGTGCCTGAATTTGCCTCCACTTTGGTTGTCACTGCCGTTTTGATCAAATCAACTTTTGTATTTGAATTTGTTGAAACTTTTGTTGTTTTTATACTTGAAATTGAACAGCCTGTCAAAACGAGATAATCAAACAGCCACCACGGCAGTCGAGTGATAATGGCAGGGAGAGATGGCAACGACTCGGTGGGCTGTGGCTTGCCAGGACTTGAGCTCGTTCTCGGATGAGGTTCAACTGCAGTTCTGTATACAACAGTACTGGAATGATGGACCATACAGCATTTACAATCCATTGTCTCGACCCTAGATAGAATAGAGGCTATCGACGATTCGTTTGGATTAGACAATTGCCATGCCAATAGAGGTAACCCTCTTGCCATCTCAACAGCGCATATGTTGCATAGAGAAACATACTACCCATAAGAGCTACTTTTTGCGCGCTTCGTCCCAATACTTTACACACCTTCATGGCTCTGGGATCGGATAGACTGTCATTCTCACTCTTTACTCGACTCGTCACCGTCTTGTTTTTCTTTTGGGTGCGGATTGCCAACGGCGGGTTTGTTGCCTTTGTAAATTTGAACACTTTGTCGACAAGACTCATGTCTGGCTTCAACATATCGCCGGTATAGGAAGACTCCACTGAAAATTGACTATTGCCATACACCGGCATAGGATCCTTACTGGAGCCACTTGCAGCAGCAGTATGGCCTTGAGGGTCACTTGAATCGACGTGAATGATTGAGGGCGGATTTACTGGGTGATTTGGCAAAAACAGTCGTGCCCAATCTTTTAATCGCAAACTCAGTCTCGCCGTCACGTCTGATGCTGGCCGGCCTGATTGTGTTGACGCAGCATTAAAAGTTGCTGATAACGGCTGGTTGAGTCCGCTGGGATGTTCCCTTCGTTATCAGACTTAATAGATTAATTGCCACCCATGACGTTGGCTTGATTGTGGCTGTCCCTGGACAAAACTCGGATTGTAGTTGCCACACGTAGAATGCTATATATATATATATATATATCTCCAAGGGCCGTTTTCTGAGGCCGACTCTGAAAATCTCCTCTATTCGAGGAATAAAGATGGCTCGGAATTGGCATTGGTAATGCTTATCTTTTGACAGCTGTTGATTTGCGTGGATGAGCAAAGAGTTAGTCTTGTGCGGTTTCCTATAAGCCATCCATTAATTTTGACAAGTGAATAGCCCATGGTGGTTGTATTGTGACTTTTGTTGAGCTGCAAGTCCATTGCGTTTCTGGCGCTGGGCTAGCTTATGATCTGTTGGAAGCATCGATTTGGGCCATGTATAGAGAAGCCAGTAACTTTTTGTTATGGAAAGGCAGATAAGCATGTTGGAGTTCTTTGTGAAGGCAAAGAGTAGCTGGTGGAGGCAAAAAACCACATCGCGTCGCTTTTGATTCCCTATTAGCGATCTTTTATTTCTATTTAATCTTACTTTTCTTCATATTTATCGTGCATATCCACAGGGGTGAACGGTTCGTCAATACATCGTCAGGATGGCAATGGCTCCACCTAGAAAAGGCAAGTCCAAGTTTTGTCCTGCGCTTGGCTAAACATACCCTAGGTGAAAATTGGGAACTTCGCCAGCAACTCAACTCAGAGTATCGTGACAAGAGGGCAGATGCCATCAAACGAGTTATCGCAAACCATACTATAGGAAAGGATTGCAGCGGATTGTTTCCAGATGTCGTCAAGAATATGGTTGGTCTCTGCTTAAATGAGCCCAGGTCTGATCTCGATGCAGCAAACGGACGACCTTGAGCAAAAGAAACTCGTCTATCTTTATCTCATGAACTATGCCAAAACCCAACCCGAGTTGGTCATCTTGGCCGTCAATACCTTTGTCAAGGCGAGCTTACCGTCGGGCAAGTCAATGTCGGCTGACAGCTCTGGTAGGATACGGCGGATCCGAATCCCCTCGTACGAGCGCTTGCTATCCGGACAATGTCTGTCCTTCGTGCTGAAAAGACCCTCGACTATCTGGCAAATCCTCTCTCCCGGTGTCTCAAAGATGAAAGTCCATATGTCCGAAAAACAGCGGCGTTGTGTGTGGCCAAAGTGTTTGATCTGAAATCAGAGTTGTGTGTAGAGTATGGGTTTATCGAGACATTGAGAGACATGATTGGAGATGGCAACCCGATGGTGCGTCTCATGCGCAGGATAGGTTATCAGCTGATCAGGCGTAGGTTGTCGCAAATGCTGTCGCTGCGCTTGGAGACATTCATGAAGCCTCGCTCAAAACGTCCACTCCAGGATCCTCGGACGAGGATTCTCCCGTTTCTCGACCTGATCAGCAACTTTTCATCATTGACTCTGCTACGCTTTCCAAATTGCTCGTTGCGTTGAATGAATGTTCCGAATGGGGTCGAATCGCCATCTTGAACACTCTGGCGAGATACAAAACGCAGGATGAGAAAGAGAGCGAACATATATGCGAGAGGGTGATGCCTCAATTTCAGCATGTTAATGCCGCCGTGGTGCTTGGGGCAGTCAAGGTTATCATGATCCATATGAAGAACGTGACTAGGGATGATTTGTTAAAGTCTCTTACAAGAAAGATGGCCCCTCCTCTAGGTGGGTCTTGCTCCGTTTAGACTTTTGCTTATTTGCCAAACAGTCACTCTCATTTCATCACCACCAGAAGTTCAATGGGTCGCTCTTCGTAATATCAATCTTCTCCTTCAGAAACGTCCCGACATTCTTGCCAATGAAATGCGTGTTTTTTTCTGTAAATACAACGACCCGTCGTACGTAAAGGTGGAAAAACTAGAAATCATGGTCAGATTAGCCAACGAGAAGAACGTGGATACCCTGTTGGGTGAACTTTTAGAGTACGTTTATTTATCTTTTACCGCTTGTAAATAGCTGATAAAGTGATAGATACGCTTCTGAAGTGGATGTTGACTTTGTTAGAAGAGCTGTTCGTGCGGTGGGCCAAATTGCGATAAAGATCGAAGAAGCTGCTGGACGATGTGTTGGTGTTTTGATGGAGTTGATTGAGACTCGTGTTTCATATGTTGTGCAAGAGGCCGTCATCATCATCAAAGTTTGTCCAGTTTTTTGCCATTATCCAGCCAGTCGTGGACCTTGATTGCTGAGTATCGCTTAGGACATTTTCCGTCGATATCCTCATTCTTACGAGGGCATCATTCCCACCCTTTGCGCTAATCTTGAGGAACTCGATGAGCCTGAAGCTAAAGCGTCTCTCATCTGGATCATTGGAGAGTATGCTGAAAAGATTGAAAATGCAGACGATCTTTTGGGATCGTTTTTGGAAAGCTTTCAAGAAGAGTCTTATCCTGTGATTCGTTTTTCCCTTGAAGCAGACGGCTCACTGATACGTGATTTAGGTGCAATTGCAAACTCTTACCGCAATCGTAAAGCTCTTTCTCAAAAAGCCAGATAGTTCACAAGCTATCGTTCAAAAAGTTTTGCAAGCTGCTACAAAAGAATGTGACTCTCCTGATGTTCGGGACAGAGCGTATATCTACTGGAGATTGCTCTCTTCTGATCCGGCAGCTGCCAAAGTAAGAAATTGTCCAATCAATATCTGCGCTCGTTAATAGAACAATCCAGGCTGTCGTCCTTTCTGTTCGACCGCCCATCAATCTTCCGCAAACAACTGTCCCTCCGGCAATTCTCGAGGAGCTCATCGATGAGATTTCTACCCTTGCTAGCGTTTATCACAAACCAGCTGCTACATTCATTGGTGAGGGTCGGCTGGGAGCTGAGGAAATGTCAAAGAGGAATTTGGAGTAAGTCATCGTCGCTTTATTCTTGAATGTGTGACGGCCGCTAATATACCATGGAATTAGCGCTGAAGACGAAATGTCTAGAGAGAAAGCGTTGCAAGCAGTGGTGGCCGGTCAACAAGCTGAGAACCTTCTCGACTTTGACGATGAACCGACGCCTACGGGTAATTTGACAAGCGGTATCTCTTCACCTCCTGCTGGTACCATTTCAAGCGCTCAAATCGCTACTGCTGCCAAAAGCATAAATCCGTTAGACGAACTAATGGATCTTTTCTCTACAGCGAGTATGTCTACGCCAGCCACTGGGCCAGGTCAATTACCACAACAACAGCTCGGGCAACAGCAGATGGGAAATAGCTTTGGTGGACTGGATGAGCTGGCCGGGTTGGGCAGTCCTTTGCAGAGTTTGTCGCCACAATCTACAGCACAATCATCATCACAACAGCCTGCACAGGTGAACCTGCAACCTCAAAACGGTGGAGCGCACAATGATTTATTGGAATTATTATAGAATGGCAGGAATATCTGACAGATGTACACAATAGGTATTATCTGCAACTCTGGCTCACCACTCCAGCAAAATTCTCACGAATAATTTTCTCTGATTCACGAATAGTGTCTATCGTATTTGCATTCCCGTTATTATTACCCTCTTCACACGATACAGTACCCTGCGCAACCTATAACTCAAGCTTTCTTCTCAGCTTCGGCATCAGCCGTCGAGTTTTCTGATGTTTTAGGTAGGTTTGATGTTGCTTCACGCCTGCAAAACTCCCAAAAATATTCGGTGGGTTTAAACTCAAAAGACCTGCCATCTAATAGAACCTTGAGTGTTGTGTCATCGGACGATTTCCTATCGTCTATAATGGTCATGATGTTGGAATTCCCGGCTGGTTCTGTGGTGGATCTCTTGAGACTGCTTGGTGGCTCTGTGTTGCTGCTCGTGTCAAGAGAGTTGGCTCTGTCTGCTTCGCTCATGTTCACTAGCTGCCTCAGTATCTTTGGATCAATCCAATATTCTGCTTCTCAATGATTGCAATTGTAATGCGACAGCTTACAACGGGGCTGGGTGCTTGCCTTTTATAGCCAAATCCATACTCGAGTTCCGAGATTTTCATCCTGCAAAATCGTAGAAAAAGAGACAAGGATTCTATCTTCGATGGCACCACCAACCCATCACAAAGGATCATATACGTTTGCCTTCTCAATCTCTATAGGTTCTTCATACCCCGCTGCAGACGCTTTTCACCTGGCATGTGTCTCAGAGCCACTGCGCTGTCAATTGACCTTTCATTCGCTAGTCAGGCAATATTCTATTGAAAGAAGGGATGATCATTCAACAAGACAAGTCTTCCATTCAGAATTTCAAGTCAGCGCTGTAAATGCCATGTTGTCGGATCTTATACAGTCTTTTGACCAAAACAACAGTCTGATTACAAGTTGATCAAACTACTTTGTCATTGGCGAAGCTAATAGCCTTCTTTCACTTGAATATAACTTCTCATTGTTGGTAATTGATATACTATAGTAATGTTGGATATATTGATTTGACTATACAAGTAAAGGTACCAAGCATGACTGATGATGGTAATATTCTAGAAACGGCTTAAGATCGGCTGTTGGGGGACTGTTGGATGGACATTCACTAGAAAATATGTATTAGATGCCTTCTTTAATTAGAAATGATTTATATAACGAATTAGAAACAAGAATCAATGAATAGCAAAGTGCTTATGTATGCAACCAGACATTACAATTTCGCCAGATGGTATTACAAAAGTTCAGCAATTGGCTCAATATATAGCAAGCATATCACTACAAGTTACCGACGTTACCAACGATTAATTGCTATTATCAGAGCATTCTAATCAACTTCCTCTCATTACCATCGCTTTATGCATACCAAATACTCTATAGAATTCACATACCGATGTATTAGAAATTAAAATTCAAAAACAAATCAATTTGAATTTGGGTATTCATATCCCTTGCACCACGTGGCAAATCCTTAACACTGGGCGGACCGTTACAAACCTTATTTTAGCTCATTAGAAATGACGAATGTTATTAAGCCGCCATCTCGTGGCGTGTCGTCTTATTTCTTTTCTCCAATTTCCTTTGTACATTCTACTTTTTTTTTCTTTCTTTTTTCTTTCTTTTACGTTTTTTTTCTTTTCTGCTATGTTTGTCGCGTAAATACTATCCGTCTACACAAAACTAACTCAAAACTCTTGCGACAATGTCGTCCTTGCTCGAAGCCGTTGCTGCTTTCGACGAGGGCGCACATGTCGACGGGTCCGAACGAGGAAAGTCTCCCGTGGTGAGTGGCTCGCCCTACAGAAAAAGAACCTTGCTTAGCTATATTGCAGGTGGCAATCACAGACATGTCTTCGCGAGCGCCAACGTCTGCCGAGATTGACGCAGTGATTGCGGCAGCTATTGCTAATGCTCCGCCGCCGCCGCCGCCTGAAATGCATGCTGACAGTGAGTGCTGGCGTCGTTGTCCTCGCTCATGTGGGTATAGTGAACCGCTCGGTAACGCCTCTCATGACAAATCTACTGCCCTCGGCGGTTGGTGCTGACGGTCGAGTCAATCTGTTTGTTGGAAACGTACGTCATTTAGTGTAGTCAATCACTGATCTGGATAGCTCCCGTATAGGGTACGTTGGCAGGATTTGAAGGATTTATTTAGAAAGGCTGGAACGGTCCTTCGGGCCGATGTCAGTTTGGGCCCAGATAATCGGAGTAGGGGCTATGGCACGGTTTTAATGGGAAGCAGAGAGGATGCAGCAAGGGCAATAGGTGGGTGGATCGGTAACGATGGCAGCTGACGATTAGACCGTTACAACGGGTATACTTGGCAGACCAGAACGTTGGAGGTCCGGCCAGACAGGTTGCCGCCAGAGTATGAACCACAGACTTACCCAGCCCACAACTCTCGTGCTTCGTTGTATCCATTTCACTCTTTCCCCTCGTCTCATTCTCCGTTCCCTGTGTCTGGGCATCTCACGCCTCAGGCGCCAGCGTGGATATCTGGGCAATCACGTTCGTTCTCGGCTGCGGGTAATTTGGGCGTGGCAGTGGCAAGCTCGGGTGGCTCCCCTCTAAATGGCGCTTCACCCATTTTCACCGCACAGCCATTACCCCTCTCAGTTCAAAATACTGGACCTACTGCAACGTATCTTGGACAATCTCCGCTTGCAGGTTCGTTGAATTCTGGGACGGCACTCAACTTGAGAAGGCATTCTCTGGCGCCTTTTGGGACTATGACTCCACCCAATGTTGCTTCTCTTCCCCGCACAACTTCGCCAGTCATCTCTCGACCATCTTCGAGCAACAAAACCGTATCTCCAGGCGGGCGAGTTCCTCCTTCCGGACCTTTGGGTGCTCTGCCGCCTTCCATGTTTGCAGGTCTAAAACCATCCCCTGAAGGATCTATTGAAGTAGAGGGCCCTGGTGTCAGCCCAAACGCCAATACGAGGCTGCCAGCGCCTATACCACAACTTGAAGGTCTGGCAAATCAGGGGCCAGGGTTGGGCCCGGTCAATACGCTCCATGATCGTGTCATCTTTGTTTCCAACGTAAGCCAAACCTTTTCAAGACTGGAAAAAGACTGATTGGTTGTAGTTGCCGTTAACCATACAGTGGCAAGATCTAAAAGATATGTTGCGGCCCGCGGGCACAATTATCAGAGCAGAGTGCGTAAGGCCAAATCTGAATACCAAGAAGCTGACGTTGTTGCAGTGTAGCAACAGATGCATCAGGCAAGCCAAGAGGATTTGGAACAGCGCTCTTTGGAAACGAAGCTGATGCTGCTAGAGCTGTTGCCATGTTCAATGAGTAGGTGTTTGTTTAATCAGCTGCACTGAGGCTCATTACGTTCCAGGCGTGAAGTTGGAGGTTATAGAATACGGGCAACATTGGAAAAAGATATTCACCCTGACGTCTCCACTTATTCTTCTAGAGGCTCAGTTGATGCGGCTATTGCTGCTGGCGCGACAGTGCCGACATCTCATGGAAATCTCGCTGTAGGCTTGGTAGCAAAAGGCGAAGAGGATAACCTCCCTATAACGCCCATCGATACTTCGCTAATCCCGCCCTTCAAACCGCCTAATGCATCACCTAGCACCAAGTTTCCTTGGAACCTCAACATATCAACTCAAAATATTGCTCCGGGTCACCATCGATCTTCTCTGCAGCATCGCGCCCATCTCGGGCCTCACCCATCTCAACATGGGCAACATGGTCAACACGGCCATAATGGACATGGCTATAGACACCCCCATCCTGGACCCATTGCCATGCCGTCTTTTGCTCATCCAGTTGACGGCAACTCTCTTTCGCCGCTTCATACCAGAGGGTTACCACCTATGACCCCCAGTATGCCAAGTTTTGTATTTGGAGGATACCCCGAGACTCCGGGGCATGCACCAGGTACAGGACCCGGCTGGACCACACCCGGGCCTTTCTCGCCTGGTGTGCCTGTCACGAGTCCCAACACATTCTCGTCTTATAATCCTTTCGCAGCACCTGGCGCCCCCGTTCGTTTCCCTTCTCTACCTAACCAATCTGCACAAGGAGGCTCGGCACAGCTGGGCACACCCACAACACAAGCTTTTCCAAACGGGCCATCATTTTATGCTGGCCCACCTGGTGCGCCGCCTCAATCTAGTGCTGACGGAATGGGTGGAGACTACTTTGGCGGGATGACAGGGCCTTTCATAGGGGCGAGCAACAATCCCAACAGACTAGGAGCAAACATGACAATGAGAGGGAACGAGAAAGTGAGAAGTAGTCCTCTTGGGCATAAAGTCTCTGCCCAATCAAAGCCAAATGAGGATAATGATTCTAACGTCTCTCCGATGAACAGAGGGGAGGTGTGGGAGAACGGGGAGGATCTTGGCAAGATGATTCATAATCTTTCTCTCTCCGGTTCCGCCATTTATAATGAAGGACAAGGACAAGAGAAGGAAAAGGGTTTAGCATTCAAACGTTCAACTTCTGGTCTTAACTTGCCTGGTTCCGGTGGAAACAGCGATGCGCCTTACGGGGGTCGAGTCA
This sequence comes from Cryptococcus depauperatus CBS 7841, assembly GCF_001720195.1. NCBI lineage: Eukaryota > Fungi > Basidiomycota > Tremellomycetes > Tremellales > Cryptococcaceae > Cryptococcus > Cryptococcus depauperatus. The sequence continues at coordinate 2,907,388 of NC_089468.1, read as the reverse complement.
GCATGGACGATGGGCGACTTGGGAGACGCTAGAAGACATTAGACTTCTCATTCTTTTGCCACATTAATTCACCATTCTCTTTCACCGTTTCAAATCTTTATCCACTATCTGGATATATTCTAGTTTGGTTTTGTATCTGATGTCGGGATTCAGTTTTTTGGGTATGGGTTTCTGGCATGGGTCTTTGAGGGATTCAATTCACGGTTATGAGCAAGAAACTAGGAGTAGGCGAAGGTGTTTTTCATAATAATTTTGGTGGTAACGTTGGATTTATCTATTGGTTGGCTTAGGCATTTGATATTAAAACTACAAGCATTTTTTAAGAAATCAAAACAATTAAAACTTTCCGTTGAAATATGCATTATTCCCTATCCCATGGACTTTCTCATTCATAGTTGCTAATGCCCATCCTTAGTTATTCATTTTAAGCTTGTTCCACTTCGATATAGCCGCGTGTAAATGATTCTATACTCTATCGACTCTACCAAATCATTTGTCAATAGCTCTCGCTAATTCCTCCCAGCTCGTTCTTGGCTTGCATCTTTTACTAGAACTATCATAAGCCCATAACACACTGTTGAGACATGAGTGGCACTTGCATTTATAAGCCGGCTCCCAGCCCCCATTGACATCACTCTTCTTCAATAACGGATTCGGCGATGTATTTGTGGTTGATCCCAGACTGGTGTAACCCAAATCGTACAGCTCACAATATGGCACTTGAAATTCTAACAAGAAATCCCAGACATCAGCGTACGTCCAGTGCAAAATAGGATGAATCCGAAGAAAAGGAGGCCATGATGGATCGGTGGGTGTTATCACTTCCACGGCTATAATTTCAGTTGTACTAGTCAGTGTAAGTGCCTACAGCAAGAAAGTGTGAAAAAGGGCAAGTCACCATCGTTTGGATCTCCTTTTCTGGTACCAATCATCACCGCCTCTACCCCGCTCCCTCCTCCTCGTCCATCATTTTCTTTACAGCTCAGCCACTGTTCTAAAGCATCCTTCATTCCACCCCCAAACCTCCACAAATCCAAACCATATAGTTTTGTTGAAGCAATAACAAATCTGTCAAGTTGTGGAAAGGGACAGAGCGCGGTAATGTATACGGATCGAATAAGTGGATAGGGCAGGGATATAGATGGGCGATGGTGAGTCGAGTAAGGATGAGGAGAACTTTTAGTGGAAGAGGTGGAAGAGATGGGCGGAGGCGTTTGGGCAGATTGAAGAGGATTGAGGGATGGTGAGATAGGATATTCAGTAGACGACAGACAATTCTGTGGACCTCGCCAGGGAGGGATTGTCACATGGGGATCAGGCTTGGGTTTGAGTTGCTGTGAGACGCTTGAGGCGTGTCTGGCATACAACACGGCAGCGTAAATATGTAGCAGGACAGTACCTGCATTGCCAACAAGTTAGCTTCTGTAGTATCTATTGTAGTCAAGGATGCAACCCATCTCACAGTCTTTTCCACCATTGAAGCTTATTGCCACTTTTTCCTCTCTACTTGAATAAGCACTCAAAGACGTCTTGCAATTGCATAACCACTTACCCAAGTAAGTCAAGGACACTTTCGATGAGAACAAGGGCTCCATGTATCAGCTCACCCAGCGGATCTTGTTGCTGAGCCCGTTGCAACACGGCCAAGAGTGATGACGGCAAGTCTATCATGTTTTTTTTTTCAGAATAAAAAGGATCAAGACAAAAGCAAGTATTAATAATATATCGAGTAATATCTAATCTCGGGACAGTTCAAAAACAAACCGAACATCGGCGAGTACCGACAGCCTTGCATGCCTTGTGGTCTATCGCGCGCCTAACTTCATCCCAACTTATCGGTAACCTCCACCCTCTATGTCCACTTCCAATCTGGCTGTTTGAGATGAAAGTGTGTATATCGTCTATCCATGGGATCATCTTTGACCCAACAGTGGTCATGTAATTGCTCCCATATACAGCTCCTGGTACTTGGGTCAAACTAGACAACACCTTCCAATAAATAATGTGGGACGAGTCCTCGAGGCCAAATGTCTGCATTCACTTGATAGTGTTACGAGTAGCGGTTACAAGGAGTCGGAACGTCTGAATAGGCTATTGAGGCAGTCCAGCAAGGCGCAAGAAACTGTCCAGTCGGCGCCACCATCTGCTGTGGCTTTCAACGATGTTGTGGGTGACAAATGGCGGGAGCTCATAGATGCCATATGGGTTGATAAAAGCAAGAGGACTACCGAGAGATCAAACGACAGAAGCTCACTGTATTGTTACTACTCACTGCTGAGTGGAAGTTGAGCGCCAAGTAGCATTATTCTAATAATCGTATCTCCATCGTCACTGTCAAAACCTCCAGCTTGTCAGAACCTTGGAATTACTCCATGGAATATAGCCAATAAATAATAATGCAACGTAGATTGCATTATTGTGACCTTTTGGTACAGAGCGTGGATATTAATTATTGGTAATATTCATGACACAGCTCCTAGAGGCAGAAAATTGGAATAGAATAAATGACAAATGAGATGTAGACTAGAAATATCAAACTCCAAGTATGCAGTACCAGGAAATTTTGCTGACATCTATTCCGTTGAAAATAGGGCGATTGATGGCACCGGTGTGCCACACTGGGTTTTGTTGATGATAACTATATGAATAGTATATGTGAATGGCAGCAAATCTAGCACTAGTTATGCATTGAATAAAGTATCCACGGTAAACGTATTCTACGGTTTTATCTATATATATATCCCTTTCCTTATCCTTGAATGTTCTTCATTGACGGACTTATCAATCGTCTTTACCAGCCGCAGTGTAGAGTGGTGATGCACTTACAGAAACACCTAATGGTTGAATCAAGTGTCCCGATCTGTGTACGTTACACACATATTCCGAAAAGTTATCAATTCTTGAAATATCAATCATTGAAATTATATTTTTGAATTAAATTATCTCGTTGTACTGCTCTCAAAAAGTCCTCAAACACAATGCCTGCTTGTAGCGAAAAGCCAACATCATTCCAACACACGTATGTTCAATTATTCGACTATATATAATGCGATGGCAGCTAGAGCTCTTGGGAGAGAAGTTAGCCAAGGTTGATGAGTTGAGATTGTAGCTCACGTTGATAATACAAACATGAGCGCATCTGTAGATAAACGACTGTCAGCTTCTAACAGCAGAGCTTTGAGTTTCCGAGGTACTCACATTGGAGCAGTAAGAAACTTGCCAAAGAGTCGGCTGATCCAGCTGGGTTGTAGAGCTGAGTGATGACCAGTTGGTTTGCTGCCGCTGGTGTTCCCGACAATAGAATGGCAACGAATGTTCTGACTTTTCGTGGTCAGTCTAGTGAATCTCACACAGCGCCTACTTTTATCGTGATGGGGAAAGAGACCAGTATGGGCTTGTAAAGCTTGAACAACAAAACTGTATTCATCAACGTTGTGAAAGCCATGGTGGCGGAGTGTGTTGCCTACATTCCAAAGACGGGTACTATGATCACTGAAATGGTGTCAATTTGAGAGCAAGCAAAAGAAGAAAGCCCTCACTTTTACTAACTGTGAGACCTACAATAGCTGCTAGTGGTAAATCTATCCAATTCTTTGGTAACTATCGTCTTGTCAGTAATTACTTTTCAACGCACAACACCCTTCTGACCTTGAGCCGGGCAAAACTCGCCCCTATCAACAACAATGCTGCAGGAACAGCGATACCTCCTAAAAATGAAGCTGTATCAAGAATGAAATGCAACGGGGGCTTCCCATCCGGAGCGTTGGGCATTTTGATCCCAGTCCATCCATTCGTGTGAGTGAACAAAGCCTTGAGAGGTTCCACAACAGAGATTGGGATACCGAGAATGGTAGCCCAGGTAGCATTGGGTAGATTTTGGATTGTTTTTAGCATACGTTTGAAGACGGCCGGTTTGGCTGGATATGGTTTAGGTGAGACCGATTCGGTATTTTGAAGGGTATTCGGATTGTCCGCAGCTTCAGTATGAAGGGGGAGTATGGGGCTGGAGATGGCTACGGCAGTACTGGAGTGAGGAACTATCGCTTTGATAAACTTACTGCTCTCTTTCCTGAGAAAAATCTTACCTGCAGAGGTCTCATTTATTTGACAAACCCCATCTTCTTGCATATATAATGCAATTGGATTCTTGCACGATTCAGGTTCTCTTTCAGAAATTTCCATCTCTAACCTATCCCCGGCTTCACCGTCCGCATAGGTACTGGCAGAGTGTCTCTTGAATACGACTTTTGATCTTGCTGCCTTCAAGTATTGTCTCCACCGCTGTTTGAATGGTAAACGGTCAGGTATTTGACGGTCTTGTTGGAAATCCCAACCGCAAATCTACAGCTCATGGTTGGGTGCTAATACAAATGCTCATGGTGCACTCACTTTATGAGTGCCCAAACCGAAAAAGGTAGTGTTCATGATGAAGATGAAGATGCTGAGTCTACTGTCAGAATAACCCAGAAATCATCTCAACCTACGCTATATAAGCAACGCCCAAATCAACGTCCGTATCTGAGTTGAACGGAGCGTCTTGAGCCATGGTCTGCACGACAGCTGTGGGCAAATTTCCTAGGTCAATCTTAGTATAAATCCAAGACTTGAATATAAAGAACAAACCCCAATTTGAGATCACTCCTGCCTAATACCAACAAGTCAGGTAACTCTCATCTTCCCATTGAACTTACAATGAGGATGCCCCATCTGAAATCTATTGGCACGTAGAAAATCTCTCGTATGAGCCACGCAAAGAATAAACCCAAGGCCTGATACATCACGGCCACCGCCGCCAAAGGTCCAAAAGCCACGATATTGGTCGATGTAAAGGCAGTAACCATGGAAGAAAAGATCAAGCATGGCAAGGCAACATTCTTGAAGCACAATTGTGAGTGGTTGTACAGTAGGCGAAGAACGAATTGACTTGCAATAACCAAACTGCCTATACCTTTTGCTCCTGCCGTAGATATCATGCCCTTCTTGGCAATGATGAAACCTACAATAATACACAAGGCCATCTTGAGGGTGGGCACAAATGCTATATATATATACGCCTGGTCAGTCCCAGCTGCAAGAGAGAATAAACTCTCTCGGTTCTCGTTGACTGACCTTTGTATATTATCTGGCCTGTCGGACTTGACCCAGACATTGTGACATACTTTTGATTATCTGTGACTGCCAAATTCTATATCCACTTTATCAATGCAGATTAATCTTGAAGGTTTTCAAAAGTTGTATAGATATAATCAATAATCATGAACACTCTGCCCAAAAACACTTCTTTATGCTTTTCGGACCGACCGAAGCCGAAACTAGATCGATTATCTCCAATTTTTTTAGTCAAGCAGTCGCCGTCATTACCCGTTATCTTTTTAGGCGAAGCAGGTCTCGCCTAAATATGTATTTGCAGTGTTTGAAAATATAGATGGGAATACAGCCCTAAAATACATTTCAAAAGTGCCATGCAATCTGTGTAACGAATTGTCCACCAATCTAGCATCTATGCACCTGTGCAAGTTGCAGTCTCATCTCTTTGCTGACTCTAGGAGTCAACTTCTGTTGCTTCAAACCCCTTTTCTGCCTCCTCTACACATTTTCTCATCACTCTTTCCAATCTTGGCAGCTCGCAAACCAGCGATGTGCCCCTGTCGAGTCGCATTAAAGGAGGCACTTTACGTCTTTGCTCAACAGATGGTATTGAGGGTGACAGAGAAAGGGCTCTTTCCGAGGCGAATACGGTTTTGACAATTCTCTCCATGTTGAGCGAAGCCATAGGGCCAGTGAAACAGTCGACTGTTCTATGAAGGCCTCGGGGAGTTGAGGAATCTTGAATGAGGTAATGTCTTAAATCAGGCAACAAAGTGAAATCTAGTCCATATCTGTCGTCTGCCGTCAGTTACTGACCAATAACGCGTTAGTGATAAGCTTACCGACTTCCTAAATGATCTTTGACTAGTCGGAACTTCTCAACTCCCAGGATTATCAACCTCCATTCCATTTTGGTATCAAGCTCTTCTCCGACAGTTATAATTGGCAAAGTACCCCGCAACAATCCCACAAAATTTCGACTGGCTGTGTTTCTTCGCTTATCTGCAGCTGTGGTTAGTTCGTTGAGTTTGGCACTGAGGAGTGGTGACAAAAGAGCATGGGGATTTTTTCTGCCTGTTTTATTATCCACAAGCGAAGAGTTAGACGCCAGAAAAAATGTGACCTGATATGAATCATCGATGGGTGTATATGTGATGGAAGCACAATGATCGGGAGCGTATTCGAGTATCACAGTGCACAAGTCAAAGGAAAGCATCTTGACGTCTTTAAATTCTTTTAATTCGCTCAAGCGATTGACTAAGTTTTGACAATCAGTACTTTCATTGATCGAAACATTCAGACAATACGTACTTTCGCCTGCAACCGCAATAACTTTACTCAATCTTTCCCATTGTTCCAAAACCTCTGATACACAACACGAGATGTCTTTTGACCTAAACCTGACGACAGAAGATTTATGATCAAATGAGATACCCTCGCTTTGAGCTGCGCAATTCTCCTTTGTTTCGCCAATGTCTTCACTGGTGGTAGATGATTTGATCGTAGCAGCCGACACCGAAGGTTGATGTCTCAAAACAACAACAGTACAGACTTCAGCCTTTCCTGTCCACCATCCTTCAATCCTCAACCACATTTTAGGCATGGCAACATCCATAGCCTCTAATCCTCTCTTACCGCCTCGCAAGAGATCCTGTACACCAACGCATATAGCAGGTATCATACCAGCCAAAGGAGACAAGGATGTAGGTGCAGCAGGGCCGGAAGAAGAGGGATATTGGTGGGTATAGGGAATTTGCCGGTCTTTTAATTGTTGTTCAATCATGGTTTGTGCCACGAGAGCACTGATTTCAAAGATTAGTCTTTCGGTTTGAAGAAATTGAGTTGCTTACTTTGATAAGATAAACAAATCCTTTAGATCCTGGCTTTCTACTTCCCAATTACTTTCTTTACTACTTTCGTTATTAAAGGAAACATCGCGTGACTCTCGCCGCTTTTTTTCTTGTCTTCTCCTACGTAATTTGGCAAGATCCATCCCTGTTTGGTCTCCTACTACCATCATTCTACCAATTCCATTTTCATGTGGTACTCTGATGACCTTAATCAACTCAAAAGAAACACCAACTGATGAGACTTTGGCTACGAGGTAATGTGAAGCAGACACTGGAAGAGGAAGGAAGATGGTAGAGGCCGGGTGAAGCTCGGCTTTTGTCATATCTGTAAGGTTGTTCAGTGGACAAGCAGTCACAGGAACAAAACACATGCCTTTTGTACGTATACCTAATTGACGGAGAGGGCTATGACCTAAGGATCTCATTTGCCCTTCCAATTTCTCCATCACAACAGCTACAATCAGTCTCATAATCTCATCTGCCAGTTTTTTGCCATTTCTGACTGCTTTCTCAGCTAATTTTGCCCTCTTTTCTCTTGTTTCGTCACCTTCGTCTACGCCTTCATCATCGATTTCAAGTTGGCCTGTAAAAGGAGACACTCCTAGAAGCAAATGCTTTGTTTCAAATCGAGAAGGTAAAGGTATTTTGAGAGTGAGGGGCTGTTGCAGAAGTGAAAAAGATTCAGAAAAGGTGGGCTGGGATGGAAAAACCAGGTGTGAAGAAAGAAGAAAAGTTGCATGATGTCGAGTAAGACATGCGGCATGAAATCGCGTGCATGTCATCAGCAACTCATTCACGCTAAGAGCATCTTCTTCCTAATCTGTCATCAGCTCGTGCGATCACTTAAATCATATGGCCCACAAGTTTCAGCATAGCGCCATTATCCATCACATCTCCATTTTTGAACCCTCCTCCAACACCAGCCTCGCCAACAGTCCAATTGATAGCCAATCGAAGCCTGAGAACTCTCTCATTGGATGTTAGGTCTCCAGTAGAGATGTCAGCAAGTGTGCTTTGCAAGGAAGAAGGGAAAGTCGTTGATTCGGCAAGACTTATTGAAATGAGGCCGCCAAATAAAGGTTGGCGCAAGATAGTAATATCAGTAGAAGATTTAGTATTTTTGCTAACTGCAGCCGGCTCTTGACGAGAAACCGGTTGAGAAGGTCGCTCGCGCCTGTGAACATAGTCAAAGATTTTCAGGCTGTACAAATAAGAGAAACCTACAGCCAATATTTGATACGAAGCGTCTTCTTTTCGCGGTCCAGTTCCGGTATGAGCTGAGTTCTCCATTTGCCTTGCGCTAAAACAATAGCTTGCGAAAACAAAGTCTCCAGTTGATATGATAATGAAAGATGTTCTAGCAGGACATCAGCGATAATTTCAATTTTTATTTTCTATAAAAAAAACTTACGGAGGAAGTTGTACAATCTTACCAGCGGTGCATCTATGATCCTTTTTTTATAAACATTTCCCTTCGTCTGCACATCCGGACTAGTTGTCCCCTCATCGGTTGATTTTTCTTTCGGAATCGAAGTTTCTCTAGGCATGAGGATTTTATTCGCTATATCCATAATCATCTGTCGCTCTTCTCCCTTGAAACTCTTGTATCCCAGTGCTTTTTGCCCACTACCTCCAGGGTCATCTACCCCTTTCTCTTTTTCCTTCCACCCCCATTCAAGACCTGTTAACCACCATCTTCCTGCATCGGTAAAGTCGGTCAACGTGAGTGTTGCTTTCCAAGTGTCTCCTTTTGCGTACAGCTTGCCATCTCGTATATCCTCAATAACAAGTTCTGGTGGAAGGTAATCAAGACATCTTAGACGATATTGGATCTGATAGTTGAGCCGTTTGAGTATTTTGAGGATGAGCGAATTGCTTAGAGGAGGCTTCTTAATGTAAGGTTCCGTCAAAGTCGTTGGCAAACACATGTAGTCACCTTTCGAAAGAAGGACTAAAGATGTAAAGAGATCAGGGTTACGTTCTCGAAAGGTCTCGACTTGCAGGGTCACATGCTTAATATGGTCAATAGCAAGATTTTGTTGAGTTCTGTGATGGACAAAGTACTCTTCGATCCGTTTTCCATCAGTAACTTTTCCTCTAACGACGTCCTGAGAAGAGGCTTTTCCCTTGCCTTTGATAGAAAGAACGGATGGAGAAGTATCATTAGAACTAATATTAGAATGAGGCGTAGGAAGCGATGTCCCGTTGGGTGGAGCATTATTTATGGAAGGCGTAGTGGAAGAAGAGATATCTACGGATGTCTTCCACCTAAGAACGGCGAGGTATTTTAATAAAGCTTGTCGGGTAGACTTCGCAAATTCAATGATGTGTTTTGGACGATCTTTAGGTGACACCTGAGGCAAACTTTCGGCTCACATATCAGCTGTTGCATGTAGTATGAATACCGCAGTGGGCTTACATGTCAGCCAAAAGTATTCTCAAGTCATGGTTTCCCTTTTTAGCGAGCCGGTCTAGCAGCACTGCCAACGGAAAATTTTCCTCATCTTGGTATCTCACCAGTTCAGATTCAATCTGATCTGGAGAAGGAGTTGGATACGCAAAGTATGGATTGGAACCCAATTGCGGATTCTCAATGACAGTAGGATGAGTCGAGGAAGACCGCATTGCAGCCAGTCTCGAGACTGGCACGATGCCAAGATATGGCTCTTGATGCGACACCTCTTAAGCCCCCCTTCTGTAGCTCAACGGCCAGATTGAAGATATAAAACAATTTCTAGAAAGTTAAGTGGAAAGAAGAAACTACAACAAAGAACTTTCCAAGATGACATCGGAAGATATATTAGGCGTGCAAGCGATCTCAATAAAGGCGCGCTCAACCCAAATTGTAATTAAGCATGATTAACGTTAGTTGCTGGTCAAGAGAAATTGATTACTTTCAATTTTGGTCTTAACCTTTATATTTATAACTGCACTCATTTCATCTGCCACGACTGCACCTATTTTATCCAGGAGGCAGGTTGCTGGCTTCGAAGCCGGAGTTGTATCTTGAAGACCATGGATGACCCAACGGGTCTCAGTATGTTGTGCTTCATGAACTGATTTTTCATATTAGATATACAGAAGCAATTCTATCACAGACTTTGGGCACATCTTTTGGAGTCAAGTTTCCTATTGAGCTGTCTAACGGTTGTATCTCATACGTTACTTGATAACCTGATGACAACTGAAGTTCACGATTTCCTGGCAATTTCAAGTGTTGACTGCTAATCAGCCATAGCTGGACGGGTCTTTTCACAAGTAGGTATTGAAAATGACTATAGTGATCGCTCTCAGGCCTCAACCCTTTTCGATGGGATGCTATCCACTGCGTGGATCTTATGTTAGTTCCAACGGCCAACATGACTGGAAATCAACAAACTTATTTTGATCTTTTGTCATTAGTTGCCTGATGAAAGCAGTCTTGTCTTTTTCCAGTCAGAAGCTTTGTTTGCCATGAGACGAGAGACATCCTGTATGGTTCTACTGGGCTTAATCTGGCACATCCAAATTGCCTACAAAAGATATCATCGTTACAGTTAAGAAGAAACTGAAGTAGTCATTTCCCTAGCTCAATTAGCCGAGAGAGAATCGTGCAGCCTTTATTTGTAAAGTAATGTCTCTATAAAGTCTTACGCAAGATCAACCTACTGAATTTATACAGGTTGCTTCAAGAAGTGATAATGGCTGATAAAGCTAGAGAGGCCCATCTGAATAGCTTGGGAATACGCTGTCAATTTTCTTTGTTCTTATCGCTTACGGTTTTCGAGTAATCTGAAAGGATTATCTTAAAAAGTAGTATCTATTATACTCTTTTGACCCTTTGACTGGTAATATTAGTCGCCATTGCAAGACTCAACGTAAACAATTGTCATTGACATCTTAAGCGTCTAATTGAATAGTAATAACAACCTTGGTCGCTCATTTTCATGACGAGGCAGGAGGTCGCTGTTAGCTTCTGTATGTGCAATTAAGCTGTATAATACTAGTGAGATTGAATGATCTGCAGGACCTACTCTACACCTCGGGGAAAGCAGAGAGCAATTCAGAATCCAGAACCGAACATTAACTGATTTCATTCTTTCTATCTCTGGTTGACAAAGTACTATTTTTATAAGCCACTATGCAAATTATCTTTCGATCTGACGACTCGGTCAATATAGATTTGATACGCCTTCATCTCCAGGCGCATGTATAATATATATACTGGTTGTTGACATTGAGCATATTTTCATTGAAAACACTTGTCTCTAAAATGATGTCTATTCTATTTTCAACTTTATTATACTGTGGAAGATTGAAGGTACGTGATCTAGTGCCTGAAGGTTGCTACAAAACTCATCTCACTGTCCAATTCTTTATTTGATTTCTATTTTTCATTTCGATATTCATTAGCACATATACAAGCTTCCACGATATGGTTGAGCAGAAATCTTCCATACTCGCTCCGAAAGAACATCTAGCTCCTCACTCTGAACACATCCCTCTCGCTACAGAGCTTCATCCCATCTCAGATGCCACTCTCACTGTCAGAGTGATCAAGTCTTTTGAATTTCGTACTCAAAAGAGTCTGGTTCTACAGCACCTTGATTTGAGAAAGTTAACCGTGGGAGGGCTTATGGAAATTGTGAGAGAAAGTAAGCGTCAACGTCAAGGGCAGAGGTGTGATAGGCCAAAGTGCTAAAGTGTATGCTCATAATCTAGAGATCAAAACTGCTTCTGGATTTAAGCCTTACCAAACTCTTGCCCTTGGTACTTTCCTTATTTCCTTCCCCTTGGACTTGTGCACAAAAGCTTGACTGATGAATACAAAAGATACCATGAAGCTTTACACTGTCGCACATGGCCACAAGGTCTGATAGGGAATTTCATCGGAAGAGACTCAAGACTGACATGTGGGATGAAGACGACAAATTTGATTATCAATCTTGATCATGACGAGTGGATCCTTCATCCTAACAAAACTCTTGAAGAGATAGGAGCTCGTAAGTCGTATGGTATAACTTATACACAGTGCAATGTTGACTTTGGTGATCCAGAAAACGAAACAGAGTTGTCGTTCTTCAATCGAGAGGCTTATGAAAGATTCAAGCTCGACCCAGAGGTTTGTCGTGTCGCCAATTGCCTCAATCTGGCCGCCAACTTAGCTTACAAATCCATAGGTCAAGTGGGACTAACTACTAGAGAGATTTTATTGTCAATATCAATATTCCGGGTTCAAAGGGAAGTTGTGCTAGTAAGCAACACAAATACACAGCCATGCATATCACCTTGGAAGAAAGATAATCCCGTGGTCACTTTCTACCAAACCATCCACCCAGCCAGCCCTTTTTCCCCTCTTCAGACTTCGTTCTGTCTGTTTCCTCAGCCGCTGGTGTAGCCTCCCTATTCTCTCTTTCCCTATCCTTATTTAATTGCTCTACTGTCTTTACTTGAGCATGTAGCCCTTCATTGGCCCTCTGTTCAGCCACTTTTACTTTCTTGTTGCCAGCCAAACGTTGTAATTCATCGATGGGAACCTCAATGTAATTGAATGCCATGTCGAAGAAAACAGGTTTTTCTACCGTCAGTGCAAACAATCCTTTCTTGGCTGCTTTTTCAGCAGTTTTGATGTTTTCTTCAAGCTCATCCAGTGAGAGCATAGGGATTGAAACGATAGGCTCATCAAGAGAAGACGTGAGGAGATCCCGTGATCGACCAAGAGAGAGAGTAGCAGTGACGAGAAGCTCGATCGCTGAAGCGAAAGATGGGCTTGGGTGGATACAATGTAAACGGGCAAGGTTGTAGCACCTACAGTGTCATACATTAGCTCAGCTTGGTTTGGTCAAAGGTAACGATTCACTTGATGGCATTAAAGTAACATTCTAATCCTTCCACACCGTTTTGTACACCTTCCCTTTCCTGTACAATGCTCAATTCAGCGGCTTGTCTCAGACTCTGGATAATAGTGTCATAGATTTTGACCATAGCACCGAGGGTCTTGATTGCCTCTTCCAACTTGCTCCTACCACCTTGGACCTTAAAATGGGCAGGATCAGAAGGTAACGATGAAGTAGAGAGAGATGAAAGAAGGGACAAATCTCGACGGATTCGATGACTTAGAAAAAGATAGACAATATATTGATGAGTGAATGAGAGTGACTGAGCTGTCTTAGCAGATTTGAGTGAGGATTTGGCGCCAGTGGCATCGTGGTCTTCAAGCAATTTGCGAGCAACGGCTTCGGCTTCACCAAGAACACCAAGCACGCGATCCCATTGCTTGATTTCCCTTCCTCCTTTCGTGTTTCCATTACTGAGCTTCGCAAACACATTCTGGACTTTTATCATGACATTCACAATCTCTGCGTTCCTCAATTCCACTTTTTCCCCAAAGAATTCCAAGTCAGCCAGACCTTTTCGATCAGCTTCTATCTCTTTCACGCTTAGTTCCACTCTCAGCTTCTCAATCAACCCATTAAAACCTGTAATGGCCTCTTCAAGGACTTCAGGCTCAATCTCAGATATGACGCCATCGATATCGTGAGATTCTGCGCGACCAAGCTTATATGCGCAATAGCGAATGAAAGGATCATGCGAATCTATAAATTCAGCAGCAAGTGCTTGATCAAAAGAGTCTTTTGCTCCCTCTGCAAAGGTTGAAAGAAGCTTCCTCCTTGCAGCTAGATCAGCTAAAGCTCCAATCCAGTTGGCTTTCTCGAAAGCTAGCTCTGACTTGATTGTCAAATGATAGATTGTAATTTGACCAAGTGTCTTCAGGTCTATTTTCGCTTGATGTCCTTCGTAAGGAGAAGAAAGTGCGGAAGCTAGGTTGTAAAGAGTATTGGAGAGTTTGAAGGCTTGACGAAGCCAGGAAAGCTGATCCTTTCGTAAAGAAGGGTTCTTAGTCTTGAGATGTTTGAACTCGTGTGAATGAGCGAGGGCTCTTTCAACAGAAAACAAAATGAGGTGGATTTGCCTACGATCTGTGAGCGAGTAAATCATTGCATAGCTATATTGATACGAACCGAACATCCTTGACTGCCTCTGCGACTAGCTTGGGAGGGCTTTGGTACTTTTTTCCCTTTCCACAAGTAGCATCAGTAGCCTGTCTGAGCCTGTGTATTTTGTTTGAACAGTGTCGACTATTCTAAATATCAGTAGCATCCCAATCTTTTGTATGTGAGTTCTAACCGGTATCGCTCGTAGTCACTGTTACGAAGACCGTAGACAGCGCGTTCTTTACTGAGTAGATTTAGAACTGAAAGAGCTAGTTATTCCCTGTTCGATTTATTGATGAGCTTACCATCAAAAGATATGTCCATCTCTTGGGCTACCATCTTCTTTTTAAGAAGCTGTTATATTAGCAAAAGGGAAAATGTTTGAATGTAAGAGATGTAAGATGAGCCTGATTTTTGGACAATGTGGAGGTGGGCGAGCCTGATTATAATTATATTCTTCTCTTCTATAATTCTAGCTTGAAAACAGACTTGTTAATTCACACACTTTTTTTTTTCCTTTTACTCACTTACAAAAATGTCAGGAAGAGTAAGTTGAACATTTTAGGACACTCACGATACATTCTCTCCTTGCCAATCCAGTTTCTGGCGTAGGATATATCTCTCAATTTTGACATAAAAAGTATAAATTGTTTTGCTGACTTTGACTTGTTTTTATCATCTATAGGGCGGCCGAGGCGGTTCTCGAGGCGGACAAGGCAACCAAGGAGATCGTAAAAAGCGAGAGTCCATCCTCAATCTAGCCCAGTTAGTAGACAAGAGCATCAGAGTCAAATTCATGGGAGGTCGCGAAGGTGAGTGATATGAGTCTTTGCTGGGACATTGCGGGGAAATCAAGCGGGCCTTGTTACAGTTTTGGGTCTGAAATGCTGGCGAAATGATAAGATCAAATTTCTCCTTATTTAGAGTGCTAATATTGATGCAGTCACTGGCATATTGAAGGGTTATGACCAGCTCATGAACCTCGTCATGGATGATGTTGTAGAAGAGTATGAGGGTGCGACAATCTCTTTCGAGCCTGCATCTACCTTGACGATATTGTACTGATAGCTTACCTACTCTCAGATGAACGACCAACACGAAATCTTGGTTTAGTCGTTCTCCGTGGCCCCAACATTGTACTCGTGAGCCCTACGGATGGCTCATCAGGTGCGTCTTTGCGACACAAAAACGTCTTGTATCTGATATGCTGCAACGATAGAAATTGAGAACCCCTTTCAACAGTCATAACCTACCATATATAGCACATGTAACAATATCCTTGCGCCTGAGACGTTTGTGTTTGATAATTTTCAAGGGTCATGGTTGTCTTGCTAATTGACGCTCAATATTCCGTTACGTCCCATGAAATTTACGCTGGTGGTTTTACTCTGGCATACAGAGATGTCTATCGGATACCAAGCATCTCAATTTCATTGTAAGAGTGAGAATAAGGAGCAAATTATTCAACCTCTCAATTAGCTGGGTTATCTTGCTTGATAGAAATTGAGATTCTTGTGCTATCCTATCAAAGCCAGGAAATGCCAAGTGAAACGCCAAACGGCAGCTCATGTATAAGCATCATTATGAATCTCTCAGTGTGCAACGTAGAATACCGTCTCCAGAGTTTGTAACAGCCTATCTCACCATCAAGCACCAAAAGAAACGAAATGAGTACAAGTTGAAATATTCAGTCCATTTAAATGTTTGTTTATTTCATAACCGTTGTAGTGTTACCGTCGTTTGTCATAACCACATCCGTCTCAAATCAAATACAGGGAAACACCATCGAATCCCCTGCATACGCATATGAGAAACTCCTAATAAAGCCTTTCCTCCATGACCCACCTCTCCAGTCTCAAAAATGGAATCGAATTCATGATCACAAAAGGAGAAACAGAAGCGATAACCAGAGAGGCACATGAAGATGGATGTGTGAATGAGAAGGCATGAAATGTTTACTTGAATTTAATCATCATCAGAACAGAGTGGGACTATTGCAAAAAACCCGAGCGGGGATATTAAAAAAGAAGCCTTTCCTCTGATCTAACCTTTCTAGGCTGCAGGGGCCGCAGGAGCAGCAGCCGCCTCCGGCTTTGTTCCTTCAGTAGGCTTTTCTTCTTTTTCATCTATCGAATGATTAGGTAAATTCAGATTAGAGATAAAAGAGCACGAACCACCCAAGTCAGAAGTCCAGAGAGTCAGGTTGTCCCGGAGAAGCTGCATGATAAGGGTAGAGTCCCTACATTGTAACACGTTAGTAGCTGTTTGCTCTCGACAACAATATAAAACCGACTTGTAAGACTCCTCTGAAAGGGTATCAAGCTCGGCAATAGCATCGTCAAATGCCTGCTTGGCCAGGTGGCAAGCTCTGTCAGGAGAGTTGAGAATCTCGTAGCTATTGCTTGTTAGTAAATGATTCTGTGAGAAAATCCATTCAACCTACTAGAAGACGGAGAAGTTGAGGGCCAAGCCAAGTCGGATGGGGTGAGTAGGAGGGAGCTCAGTAACGGCAACATCGGAAGCAGCTTTGTAAGCCTCAAGAGACTTGTCGGCAGAGTCCTTTCGCTTGTCACCAGTCGCAAACTCGGCAAGGTATCGGTGATAGTCACCCATCCTGCACGTTTGTCAACGTCTACTAAAATCGAAAGAGAAAAAAGGACAAACATCTTGTGGTAAAACACCTTGGATTCCCCAGAAGCGGCAGAGGGAATCAGGTGCTTCTCGAGGACCTCGAGAATATCTTCACAGATCTTGGCAAGCTCAGCCTCGATCTTTTCCCTGTAGGCCTTAATCATGGCAACCTGGGCCTCATTACCCTTGGACTCCTCCTTCTGCTCAATAGAGGAGACGATTCGCCAAGAGGCACGTCGGGCACCAATGACATTCTTGTAAGCGACCGAAAGGAGATTACGCTCCTCAACAGTGAGTTCTTGATCGGAAGAGGCGACAGATTTCATGTTTTCAACCATTTCTGCGTAGCATGAGCATGTAAATCTGACGCAAAAAAGCATACGCACCCTCATATCGCTCGGCCTGTTCGGCGAGCTTGGCAAGATAGACGGCATCTTCTCGGTTAGGCATCTAGATTGTTGAATGTAGGTGGGGTGTAATGGAAGTAGAAGAGAAAAACGACGGTCAGCTTCTTATGCAAAATAAAAGAAAAACAAGAGCAAAACAAAGGATACAAAAACAAAGAGCAGCCTTCACGAAAAATGACGTTGCAATGTGCCACGTCCAGCTGGCGCGATAAAGCCGCGAAACGACTCTCCATGGCACTCTTTGACATTCTATCGCCAACGGCGCGACACGTGGATGTCGACGCACGGCTAACAGCAACAACCATACGCTCATCCACTGTCAAATACACCGACGCGTTTTCTGCGCTCATTACTGCTGACATTCACGTCGATGTCCTTTTTTTTTTCCTTTTTCTACCCCAGTCGCGCGCGCGCGCCAAACAGAAAAGCGACCTACCTTGTTGATCTAATATGGCGAGGGGCGCGTGATGAATTTGTTGGTTACGGTAAAGAGAGAGCAAAGTAATATAGTCAGCACAACGATAAGCCAAAACACAAGAGCACCACGGTATGTTGGGCGGAGCTGCGAGGGACAACAAAGGAGAAGGATATAACAAAGGTATGGATGGCGACAGAAAGGTCCACTCCAACCGTGACGTATGCGGCCAGTCGCTGAAAGAATCCAACTCACTGCTAGCGGTGAGGTCGAGTTAGCTCGGCGGCGGATGGAAACAAAATGAAAAGAAAAATAAATGAAAAGAAAATTTCAACCAAATAAGTAAGAAATGATAATGGGAGCAGCGGGGGGCCGTGCACAGCCAGAGGGACGAGCGAGGGAAACAAGAGACACCGGGAATTCGGCATTTCATTGAGTGGCGCTGCGTCATCGATGTTTATGTAATGTGTGATAGGCGCGCATTTCTATTCTCCTCTTTCATAAAGATAAAATATATAATGAGCGCAGTTCCTCAAGTAAGTCATTGGAATGTGATTCCTGCTGACTCTGCCAGGAAGAGCTGCCGGTGCTGGAGGCGCTGGTCAACATACGTAACAGGCTTACGGCGTTGAAGAAGGTAACTCGCTTGCGTCTTGTCACAGCTGACATAGCGGTAGGACACTACAAAATTTATAAGGGCACCAGATGTGATTCCGATCTATAACTTGGTGGTAAAGCAAGTGACGCGGTTGAATGCGATAAGAGATGAGCGAAATGAGGCACACGCGACGCTCAACCCAGGTTCAAGTACTTCAAAGTCTCCGCCTCATGAATCAAATAGGGTGGACCAGGTCCTGGCGGACGTGTTTTCTCTACTCAGCCTGTTTTTCTTGACCATTGGCAAGAGTAGGGAAACCCCGGCCACATACTGCCAGATTGCGTCCATGAGGGTAAGTTTTGGCACTTGTTGAGGTAGAGAGAGTTCATCTGGGAATGCTTTTTTGCGTATACTTGTGCTAATCTCATGGCATAGCAAATCTTGTCATATATGAACGAGTCTGGAGCCTACAGCGAACAATTTCTCATCCCATTTCGCGAGCGGCAGGGGCAATTGAAGCAGCTCATCACACAGGACTCTGCCGAGGGGAAACACCCGGAACCTATTGTCAGACTCATGTTGCGAAAATTGGAAGGGGTTGAGCATCAGCTGGATGACCTCTTTGAATCTCTCACTGTGCTCTCTGTCGAACTCGTTCCCATTCACCAACGTCTTGTCCAACTACGTAAACAACTGTCAGCTCTCGCAGCCGAGCCCAAACCGAATAAACAAGAATACAAAGCCATTCTTGAGGAGTTACGAAAGATCGATTCTAAGCGAGTGGATGGTAAATTTCTTGGCCCAGGTGGATCGTCTGTACCGGAGGGCCAAGCGTTGTTGAGTGGACTGTTGGAGACTTGTTTTGAAATCACCCAAGATATAAAGGCAAGAGAAGCAGAAGAGGATGTCAGTCCGAGTTTAAAACCAATATACGAGAGGTTAGCTGAGATGAAGGATCAACTGGATCAAATGAGTAGGTGTTTATCGTTATGAGAAGAGCGCTGATCAAATCAGCTTTGACGCATCGGTGGACACTGCGGGAGACAGATCTTTACAAGTGAGTTTCTTGTAGTCAACTCAGCTAATGAGATACAGCTACGTATTATCGCTCCGGGAAATTGACACAATGCGGGTAGACGGCAAGTTTGTTGATGCAGATGGTAATAAGGCCGAAGGACAATACGTCAGTCATACCTACACATAAGTGACACCAGCTGACAACTGTCTAGGCGTTAATGTTTCTTTTGAGAAGATGCTATGGACTGATATATCGTCTTATGTCTGAATCAGAACCTATTTCTGAAGAATTGCTACCGATTGTATGTTCCTTATCCCACTTAGCGTACCCTCGCTCACTCCAAAAAGGCAAACAAACTCTCTACAATAAAGAAATGCCTCAATGAAGTTTTAAAGTATGGCGGCCCATACACTCCCCGAGACCTCTACCCTTACCATCTCGCTCTGCATCAGATTGATTCGTTACGCAAAGATGGCAAGTTTTATGCGGATGATGGGAGTATACCTGAGGGCCAGGCAATTTTGGTAGCGCAGTTGAGCGAGGCTCACGAGCTTTTGGAGATGCTCAAGGAGAGTATGAGTGAAGGAGAGAGTGACGGTGAATAAAGGGACAAACGGGACAGGCTAGGGACAGAGTACTTTTGGCAGCAAGGGAAAACGAAGCAAAAATAACAGAAAAAAGGTTTTGGGCGTAGTTGTAAACCCTCACTATTCATTGGTCTTTCTCTCTTACTTTGGTATATATATATATGTTTTATTCAGCGCATTCCTTGGGTCGTTTACCATGCATGTTTCCATATTGATACCATGGTATTCACACTCTGGGAATTAAACAAGTTATACATTCTCAAATACCATCTTTGCCTTATCTTTTTCTCTTCCAGACATTGATCTATCACTGCGACCTAGGGCTCGTGGCTCATTTCCGAGAATTGATTCGGCAGCACTTAGTTGGAATGCTCAAACCTGTTTCAGCTCTACTCTTGAAAGCAGTGCTTGGCTATTAAACAACGATGATTTGCGGCTTCACATTGGTCTATTGGTAGTTTTGGAATGTGAAGCGGAATAAGCTAGCACATACAATAATTTGTTGTGCTCAACCGCATAATCAGTCCGCAAGCTGCTTGAAAAGCAGCGCCGAGGCAAAATAGGCTTGTAAAATCATTGGCGTTGGTAAGTCGTAAACGTTTACAGCGTTTTCTTTTTACTGCCTACAATCGTCCAGGTCTAAAAATAAGGCTATAACCAACGGTCGAAATATTGGAAAGCAGCAGTTATCAGGGAATTCTCAGCTATTCAAGACACTAAGAGAGACGCACAGCTAATTGAAAGAAGACTAGAAGGAGTCTGTCTATGTCTCTTCATTTGCCTACCAGACTGTTACCGATATATCTGTAAGAGCTCGTACGACCAAACATAAAGCTCTTTTTTATCGAATAAATCCAAGAACTTTCATTATCACAAGTATTGTCAGCGGGCTTGCCCAAATTTTTTTGGCAAACATAAGAATTGCTGTAAGTCAGCCAAACAGAACTTCATAGTGGGAAGTTTTCTCAAAAGCTGGGTTAGTTTTGGTACTTGACGAATAACCGCTACGGAGGTCAAGAATTGCTATCCCTCATGTGAGATATAATATAACGATACTGAATGACTCACCTTCGGTAGATTCCCATACTCTGAGTTCAACGCAGATAAATGGCTGATATGAATTCCAAATCGCAACCAAATAAAGTGTCGGGATGGCTCTGCCTACACGGCACTATATCTTATCTTGTGAAGGTTTGTGCTATACAGCATTCAGATTGATGTCAAAACACACAGCTTCTGTCAGTGTGTTCTTTACAAGTCTTTGATATATGTATGCAAAATGGTTATACTATGGAGCCGGGTTTTGGTCCACATCTTATCCACCGTCAGATATACAGAAACTGTTCAGAGACAGAGTTCACAAAGTGCTTACAGATAGCGCCTCGTCAGAAAGTTAGCCAAGTAGTCGTTGGAATTGCGAGAAGGAATATAACCAGTTACAGACCAAGATAAGGCAAGGCTAGATGGAAAGAAGATCAAGGAAGAAATGACTGAAAAAGAGCATCATGGCGCAGCTGAAGGACATAATGAAATTTCTTCAATATCTTCAGCCATTTCAAGTAATAATTATAGTTCTATTATATCTTAAACAAGAGAATTATTCAAAATAAAGTAAAAACAAATAACTTTGGCAATGTTCACTTTTCATCTCATGGACAAAACTTTCTCCAAAAGTGATGACAACATCATTTATTTATTTTTATATACCAGCTTTTCAACTTTTTTTTCGTTCTCTTCTTAATCTAGACATTTCTTTTTTTTCTTTTTCTTTTTCTCCTCAAGCAATGAAAACTCCGCCAAAATCTGCCCTCTCCAACGAGGCAGCACTCAAAGCCGCACCAGCTGAGCTTACAGGCTTTCGTTCAGCTTTAGCTCATACTGGTATCCCTCATAATGTACTCACCTACAAACCAAAACTTCCCTCGCGCAATTGGCTTGTCTTTTGGTCTATCACTTTTTCGCTCTCCTACGCATACTACTATGATATAAAGGAGTGCAAAAGGATAAAACAGCAGACAATTGCAAGGGTTGAGAAATATTCGAGAGAACCGACTCCTGGAGGTTCATTGGGTGAAGTTAGAAAGGTTACGGTTTGGGGAGGTCGTTGGGGGGGAGATGAAGATGCCGATAGGGCTCCTCGGTACTTTAGGAAATACGTCAAAGTAAGCTGCTTTCAGAGTTCAAGGAGAGTAGGAATTGCTAACGATGCATTTACTTCAGCCGTATTTGGTGGCAGCTGGTATCGATTATAATATCCCTCCTGTGCCTCTTCACGGCAGCATCACTCGTCAAATTCATGCTTCAGTCCTTGCTCAACGCCGACAAGCTCTTGGCTTAGCGCCTGCTCCTATTCCTCTATCGCTTCCTGGTGTGCTTGATCCTGCTGAGCAAAAAAAAAGAGAGTTGGAAGGTGGTGTTGTCCTTGTAGGCCGGGCGAGTTTGAAAGAGTATCTTGAGGGGTTGAGGAGAGGCTGGGAGAATGGTGTGGGGGAATGGGAATGGGAAAAGGAAGTAGAGGCAAGACTTGCCAAGGATGGTATCTTTGATGAGCCCAAGAATGTTGAGCTTGACCATTCAACGACCATGCCTGTTAAGGTTGTTTCCCAGTCTGGTTCGACAGACATGTCCGCTTCAACACCCAAAACAAGCCTCGCCTTTCTTTCTCGTCCCTCTTCTCCTTCCGTCAACCCTGCGATAGAGCAGATTCCAGCTCAGCTGCACATTCCTCCCAACCATCTTCCACCTATTCCGCCCATACTGCTTTTGCCATTCATAAACCACATGGGTTTCAAGCAGGTTCCCAACATGATATATGATTTTTTCACCGAGCGATACAAGGTTCGACAAGGTGCTGAGGCTGCATTGTCTCTCATTGAGGGGACAACTGTGCCGCTCACGGGTCAGAAAGTGGATAGCTGGGATAGAACGGCTGAAGCGTGGTACAACAAGACAGCCAAAGAACTGCCCACTCGTATTCAAAAAGCACGAGAAGATTATTACACAGCCCTAGAACCGAGAATCGCTAATGCTAGAGCCTATGAAGCGGGCGAGCGGGAGATGACTGAAGAAGAAAAGAAAGCTGGAAAAGTAGAACATGTTAAGGATCTAAAGGAAGAAAGGCAGAAAAAGGAGTTAAGATGGATAGGAAATGAGGAAGGATGGGACATTGTTAAACCAGAAACTGAACCTACCTGGAGGACAAGTTGGGAAGGATGGATAAAAGTCTATAGTTTGCCAGAAGGTGTCAAAGACACTGGATTGTAATCTCATCTCATGCACAAATCTGCGGTGTTAAGTTATCCATGTATGTCACTGCCATTCATGCCATTAGCAGCAATAGCGGGCTGCGTTTGAAATTACGCGGACTTCAATCATCCCTAGTTATGCGTTTCTTTATCTGCCAGACTTCTGTTTCCACTGTCGTGTCTACGACCTGTCCTTGTATTACATCAAGATCAAGCTACCATCTTTGGTTCCACGCCGAGTCAAATTTTGTTTTCGTTCAGTGAGTGGTAAGTGGACAGTGACTAGGTCAAAAAAGGAAGGGCATCTCTAGGAGGCGAATACACTCCATCTCGGCCCTTCAGCTTTTTCGTCTTTGAACAATACATTCGTAGACAAAAGAAAACCATTCACAAGGACACTCTCGTCACAAACCGCTCACCCATCCCTGTCCCTTCCCGACTTTTCCTAACCCACTTCCGGTTTCCCAAATTCCTCCTCCGCTCACGCCTACACCTGGTAAATTTGAGTCCGCAAACCCAAGTAGAGACGATCCTTTGCTTGTTGCTGGCTCTAAAAGGGCAGGCCGCATGTGGTATGTTATTGAATCGTTTTTAGCGGTGACAGGTGGTGAATGCATGTTTGATATATCCCATGTACTCGTTGATGAAGGAGGCTGAGGTTGTCTGGAAGGCCTGGCTCCCAATCCCAAATGAGGGGTCTGGATGAGGGAGTGTGTAGGAGGTTGCTGTTGTGGCTGTAAGCGAGATTGTGATTGAGAACGGGAATGAGGCTGTGAAAAACTACGGCGAATCGGGCTCATCCCTGATGTCGGCGTTCGATACGTTGCTTGAGCTTGAAGAGTAGCAGAAGCAGATGTAGAATGACCAATTTGTTGATTTTGCACTTTGAGAGCTAATGGAAGGAAGCTTTGTTGCGAGGCAGAGGCTAAACCAAAGCCAGGTGGGGGCTCAATATTTGGCACAGACGGCCCCAAGGTTTGTGCAAGACTATGCGGAGCAGGTGGAGGAAGAGAGCTTAGCGCACCAGGTCTAGGTTCTGCGGTGGGCGCATCCACGGGTTCATCGCTACCCACCCAACCCATCATCCCCATTCCTGCACCAACACTGCCGCCTATTCCAGTTCTCGTCTTACCCTTTTGCGACTCTTCCCGCGTCATTGTCCAAATAGATCCACGTTGCGATCCTATGGATCCCAAAAAAAGGGACTGGACTTGGGCTTGATTCTGCGTTTGAGCTTTAGTAGAATGACCGGTAGGAAAATTGGTGGCCTGATTGGACAGCAATGGTGAATAAGGAGAAGATGCGTCGGGCATGGCCATACTCGTGCCTATTGAAGATCCTACTTGCGGGTATACTAACGAACTCTGCTGATTCGTTAGATGTTTGCCAAGTTCGAAAGCAGATGGGGAATCAGATTGCTCCAGTATAGGACAAGCAACATGTTGGGCGTTTTGATTGATTGTCAGGTGGGAAACAGAAGACGAAGAGCCGCCAACGAGGTCCTTCAAGAGGTCATTGGGAGTACGACTCAAAGATTGAGAAGATGCATTGAATGATGGGTTATGCCCTTCCTGATCATGAAAAACACGTGAAACTTGCTGGCCTATCGGCAATACTTCCGGCTTTCGTCTGCATGTCTGTCAGCCAGTGTTCTCGCTAATGTCAATATAAACTCACCGATTCCACACAATAACCTCCTCTTCATCCTCAACTTCTTCGTTCACACTGTCTGTTCCAAGCGTTGCACGCATAGCGAGGTTAACAGGATCATCTTCTGTCAAAGTTGACACCGATGACACATCATGCTCTTTTTCAGAAGTCTTAAGCTTCGGTGGATTCATAGAAAATTCAGGTTTGCTGAGCGCATCAAGCAAATTCAGCTGATCTTTTAATCCCAAAACCAGCTTGCCATCCATTTGCAGGTCGCTCAGTCTCATTAGATGCTCCTCGTTGGGATGTACCTCCTTTTCCCTATTCAGCCCTGCGCTCTCCAAGCAATCCTCTTCTAGTGTTTCAACCCTATCCTCAAATTCACTTTGAAATGGATGAACCGCGAGAGCAATACCAGGTACGAAGGCATCGGGAAGTGGCGTTATGCCTTTTTGGAGAGGCGAAAACCCTCGCATATCTATGTCTTCTTCCAATGGCTCGCACAAACTCGGTAATTTTTCTAATGGAAACGTCTGCTCCACACATTTGATGAAGTTCTCATAGTCTTGCCAAAAGGATGCTGTTATTTCCGTCAGGTATGCATTAATTGTTGAATTTGCAGCAGTAGCAGTAGCGGGAGGCGTAGCAAGATTAGTGAGGTAAGACTTGTTGAGTTTGAGCCACTTGGAAAATATTCGAAGGGAAGGAAGGATACGCCGTAATACGGCGGAAATGAGAAGTGGCATGTCACTTGTCTCAATAACGTTCCCATCACTAGCTAAATGCGAAACTTGCAGCATCGAGAGTCCATTGTCTACACTTGCCCGGGCTTCTTTAACTTCTTCCAATGCAACACTGAGGTATACTCTGGCAACTTGCAACACCAATTCGGCCGCTTTACCCTCAGCTTCGTAAGAGCGTTCAATAAGTTTCAGTTGACCAGACTCGACTAATCCGGCTGTCGAGCGTGCACGGAAATGTGAGCCAATGACAATGGATGTGAGATGGACAATAGATTCTGTCTGGAGACGGCGAGTTTGTAGGTGAGATCTGAGAGATTCGAGGACGGATGGAAGAAGCTTTGGTATGTAAGTGAATCTGAAAACAGTGTAAGCCATGGATTTGTACTGAATTGAATACGCACCCAGCTTTGAGATATACAATCCCAACCATCACCACCACGTCTTCCTTCCACCTATCAATCCCATCCTCAACTTCTCTTGCATCATTCGCCTGGCTGGAGCTTGCTTTTTCTCTCTTCTCGGCTCTCCACCTATCAAACGCCTTACCAAAGAACTTCGCAAGAATGACATCGGCACCTTTGAATGCATTCCTGACAGCCAATGCACGAAAGTAGTAGTAAGTGGTTGAAAAATCATTAGGGATGTAGGTAGAAATGACTGCAAGCTGATTCCAAGCCGAGCCTTTTTCCAAATCTTTAGCATAAGATCGTGATATAAACAAGCCAAAGACATACCATCGTCAGGATTTAAACTCCATGCACCAAAATAATACCTCTCCGCAACTTCAAACTTCCCCCCCTCCCCCTCCCTTCTCCCATTCTGCTGTGGTTTATACTGCTCTTTATACCTCTCTAGATCACCCAAACAAATAAGAGCTTTATATACAAGTGATAATTTAGTCTTCTTTTCCTGCGGAGTTGCTTTGAATTGCCCGTCTCTGTCGCTGCCGTCATGCTGTAGTGCTGATAACAGCTTCACAGATTTGAGTACAGGAACAACGTTAGGAAGAGTAGTAAGGTCGTAGAATCGAACGATGCGTGCGATGAGAGAGCGATAAAATGTTTCTTCACTAGCCAATGCCTGCCTAAACCTCGTCACAACTTTTTTAGCTGGCCCGCTTGACCTTGGCCGACGTCCACTGCCAACAGATTGAGCCTGCGCCTCTGTAGGAGATGCTTCCAGTCGTGCGATGGAGTCGCGATATGCCTGTATGAGGATATACGTAGTGTGCAGCCAGAGAGGGTCCATTGATTGAGAATGTGGGGACAACGGGTGAGCAAAGAAAAGGGTGAGATGGGCGTTGCGACACCTGCATCGTCGTCGCCGTTATCAGCTTTGCCACTATCGATTCCGCTCTACTACGGGACGTACTGCTGGCGGTATAACTCAACTTGTTTGCTCCATGGCACCTGTTTTTCCAGAGCATCTCTTGTTTGGTCTGCATCAGCCTTGGCTTCTCTGCGAGGCATCAGCGTGAGACAGAGGGATGACAACTAACTAACCTGTCAAGCTGAGCAGCAGAGCTGGGCGCCATCGTGAATGACGGAAAGAAGGATGATTTAATAAATAAAAATCAACAAGAAATGTTACGACATGACAAGAAAAAGAAACTATCGCGGAGGCAAAAGTGAAAACTCGAATAAAGGAGAAGCCAAAAAAGTAAATAAAATAATAATAATAATAAAATATTCAAAATGAACAGTACAACACCAGACACGTGTGCAGCCATAACTTGTTGTTTCATAATCTGCATAAGAAAATAATGGTGTACAAGTCTCCTTAAGTCTAGTCTCACAAGACCCATCCCGCAGATCTCCACTACTTCCACATTTAAGCAGTGTCGACTGTCTTGCCGGCAGTACCCCTCTGAGAGGACTATTAGCATACAAACCACAATGAAAAGAACAACATACGAGAAGACCAGTCCTCCTGGCAGCGATGAGACCAGCTTTTTGACCAGCAGGAGCATCGCGAGCCATAGTAGAAGCGTGACCAATGTGCTAGATGCCCATGTCAGATATATTCTTTCCACAACAAAATTACTTGCCTGGTGGTTACCACCACCGTGAGGGTGGTCAACGGGGTTCATAGCAACACCACGAGTACGAGGCCAAGAGTTCCTCTTGGCGCGCATGGCATGGTATTTCCTACCAGCTTTAAGGAAGGGTTTGTCAATTCTGCCACCACCAGCAATGATTCCGATGGTAGCCCTGCATCTGGAAGAGACGGTCTTTTTGGCACCGGAAGGCAACCTGATTCTGGTCACACCAGTCTCAGAGTGGCCGATAATGGTGGCATAGTTGCCAGAAGTACGGGCAAGAGCTCCACGGTCACCAATCTTCTCTTCAACATTGCAAATAATGGTACCTTCGGGACACTGAGCGATAGGAAGGACATTGCCGACGTTAAGAGTAGCCTTCTTGCCAGCGTAGATGAAGGATCCGGTGGAGACACCCTCAGCAGCGAGAAAAGTTTCCTTTCGGAGCTTGTATCTGTAGGGGTCTCGGAAGACAACAGTGGCGAGGGGAGCACCACTAGAGTTGTGTTAGTTTAAAGCCCCTTGTTCTCTCCAGTTTCCTCTTCTCCAATATCCAAGATAACCAAATCTCAATCCTCAAATCCCTCAACAAGTCAACTCACCGTCCAGCGTCGTGGATGATCTCTTTGACAACACCTCTGATGTACCCATTCTTCTCAGCAAAGTCAAGATTCCTCAACCTGGCGGGATTCTTGTTGTGGTGGGTATGGGACTTGAAGATCCCGCCGGACTTTCGCTGCGCGCGGATGACTCGACCCATTTTCTAGTTTTTGTTAGCTGTAGCAAAATTGTCAAGAAGGAAAAGAATCTGACAAATTTTTTGGAAAAGGCTTGAAGGTTAGAGGGAGACGGTGGACACACTTGCATTGACAATCATCCTACTGCTAGAACGGAACTAAAACGGAATCAAATGTTTTTGTGCTCTTAACGCCGAAACTTGCGAGTAGATATCTCCTTAATGCTCGATATCTTTTTCATTTACAATGGCATTTCTATTTTCTTTTCACATATACATTATTTAATAATAGGGAACCATCGTCACAGGAACATATCGAAGTTTTTCTCATCAGTATGCGCCGCTATTCATTATTGTTTCTAGTATCATGCAAGCCATGATTCTGAGTTATAATTCGGCATTTGATATTCTGTCAATAGCCCATCAGTGGACGATTATTGACTCTGGAATAAGTTGATCTGTCTTAATCTATATGCGAAGAAAGGTTATGTACTCACGAAAAAGCTTTAAAGGATGAAAACGAGTGACTGTCATGCGGGCTTTCTCTGATAGAGCTGAATCATACAAAACCATCAAATACGAGAAGACAGAATGATGAGATATGATTGGTATGTAACAACTGAAGCAAGAGTACAACACACTCTGCCACGTTACAAGTAACGTCTGGCTCATCATTGCTTGCCAGGAAACAAAGCATTTATTAAGACAAGTGAGATATCCATATACAATGTACGCCCTAAGCTTGAATGAGACGAGATGCATCTGAGACAGATTGACCCATCCCATTCAAACAAGCGTCACAGGAATTAAGTTTTCATAGATGAGCAGGTGTAAGCAGATTGAAGCTGATCAAATGACTTTAGTATTGAGGTTATCGAAGAAAGACGTTGAAGAGATACTCAAATGCGACAAGACATATGAGCAGAGTAATATGGAAAATGGGCTGAATATGACGTCCTCCTGAACTATAGCATCTTTTATATCGGTAAGAGGAGAATTTATTGATTAGCTAAGCCAAGCCTGCCTTCGAAGCCATAAGACAACGTCCGTGTCCTAGATTTCATTTTCATTTCATGCCGTGGATGAACCATGAAACTTTATCTTTGATGTACTTCAGACTGATTCGTCTCTTGGTGGAAACACCAGTTCATGAGCCACAGATTAAAGTTTGTAGTCGCAATCAAGCAAACAAAAAATACAGCGTTCATGAATCAACATTGATATCAGATAATGGCTGACCAGCAAGAGACACAGTATAGTTATTACTGCAGGCTTATCGGCAATTATTCGCTCGTACTGGTAGATGTTTACAGTTCTGTCGAACATTCCGGCAGGGTGACAGATATGCTATAAGAATGCCCAGGTATAGAAGACATAGAGATCTAGCACATAACTATGTCAAACAACTGCACATAGTGAAAAATGATATTGTAGTTATGGCGCTATATTGTTTCTTGTTTAGACATAATCGAATCTCATAATCTTATCAGATTAAACCAAGGCACCAAAGATATGAAGGAAAGTCAATGTTTTGAGGCACAGGAACCGGAAAAGATAAATCATCTATTGATGTTTTTGTTTACTAGTTTTTGTTCTGCCATCCCACATATTCACTATGCAATTACGAAATAAAAGATAGTGGAGATAGATTTCTTTTGCTTACATCTAGTCTTTCATTGTGAATACTAGGGCAAATGATATTATGCGGCTGACAGCCTAGATAAAAGCTGGACGCCAACCTACTGCTTCCGAGCACACAGGGTGTTCCATTCAATAATCAAGAAATAAGCGAAAAGGATAGGGTTTAGTTCGTCCACTTTATATCACTGTAGAATAATCATAATGTAGCACGTCTAATGGCATGCTTAAACCCAAAATGCTGTATGCCGCTTGATCTACACTAACTTTTTCCTCTCTACATCTCGTACACAACTCAGAACGCTTCAAGAAGTATGTCGGTCCAAGAATAGTGGATTGTCAAATATACCCAAATGCAAAATGTCTAGTACATGTAAAGGAAAGCCTCAGCATCACTCTAGAATACATCATCTTGACATTGATCCTCCATACAGCATCCTGTTTCTCCTCTCATGAAAAACCAAAAGAACTATGCAAACATTAAATCCCAGATTCACAAATCCACCTCAAAATATAAATTGTTTTTGAAAAATTCTGTACACAGCAAAGGATTATTTTCCTAGCTTCTTTCCCAAGAAATTTAGCCGTATCTTCTTGCCTGCTTCTTTCAGTCCTCCTGCTTTTTTCCCTTCAGCTGGTGATATATGGTCTGTTTGTGATCTCGTATCTGTGAGTGTATTGCCGGTGATTGATGGGGCGATGATGAATTCAGCCCGTTCGTCATTTATGTCATCTCCCCTTTTACCTGCTTCTATTGTGCCCCCTCCGCTTGCGGCAGATGCCGCAACTGTGGCTACTGGCAGTGGTTTTGTCCCTGCAAGAAGACCTGCAAACCCTTCATCTTCCTCTTCTTCTCGCCGCCGCTTTTCGCGCATCTTGGCTTGAACATCTCCTAGTCCTTCTTCTAACCCCCTTACTCTTTGTCTGTCTTTCTCCTTTTCCTTCTCCTCTGCTCTCATCACAGTTCGGTCAAGAAGAGATGTTGTTGTTGTGAGGGAAGTGGTAGAATTGGGCAACGGGTCTTCAAGGGATGAATCATTATGGGACAAGGGCGACTCTGGATCGTTATAATCCAGTCCCAGCGCACTTGTTGTTTCGGTCGACCGAGGAGCACTCCTCTTTTTGGGGCCGCCAGTTTCTCCACTCCTCTTTCTTTTACTCGGTATGCTTTCGCCATCCTCCTCGGCCTCCTGAGTAATTTCTTCGTCGCTTTCTTCGAACCATTCTTCTTCTCGTCTTTCTCCACCCCAGCCTTCAGTTTCGGTCATGGATGTATTGGCAACAAGAAGAACCGATGGAGCAGGCTCGTTGTTTATCTCCCAACGAGAACGAATACCCATGATGATTGGTCTGAGGAGGGGACGGTGAGACAAAGCTTCAAGACGGGGACTGTAGCTGTCAAAAAGGTAATTTATTATAGACTTGATATTATCCTACTCTATGGAGTCAGTTTCTGTCCAATTCTGAAACTATACACAGATCACTGACCTTGCGAATTTGTTCCACAACCTCCATACACGCACTGCTCATCATATTGTCTCTTATACCCTCTTCCTCCAACAAAATCACGAGCGGCTCAAGTAAATCATTCTTAACGAAATGTCTATGAATAAAGTGATTGGGTGTTTTCAGACATGCTCTCAAGAACCTCAAAGCAGCTGATAGAGAATCAGCAAGTCATTAGTATGGCAAGAACAGCTATACACACCATGCCGTAACGGCTTATCTCTCACATACAGCAGCCCTGCAATTCTTTTGCTTATGGGGTTGGACAAGATGAAGTATGAACTTTTGTGCTGATGATGTATGACACAATAGCTGAGCAATTCAACCAGAGTTTGTATCAACGTCATATACTCTCTCGACAAATCTAATGCTATCTTGCATCAGCTTTTGGTCTCACATGATTTGAATAGAATATTACCTTTTGTACGATTTTCTTTGAAATCTGCTATCTCAAGAAGTGGTCTGAATAGACTTAAAGCAATGTTCTCATAAAAGTACGTGTTGAATGTCTCTGTTACTGGAGCTTCCTTTTTGCCGATGAAAGTCTAACCAGATCAGCCTTTTGCCTCCAGTGCTAACTAATACAAGCACATACCTCCGTGTCGACGGGTCCTTCCAATAAAGTCCTTAAAGTGTCCCCCATTTGACCCATGAGCCCTCCATTCCCGGTGCTTTGCAATACCGAAACAATTTCCTGGACAACTGTGCGCTCTTTCCGTTCTTCCTCCTTGAATATCTGGACTTTGACGCTGTTTGCGTCATGTTCCACTACCAGAGTCAGCATCTCGGCACCTGCATGCAATATCCTGGCTTCAGGCCGTCGAAGGGCGTATTTGATGGGAGAAATGAGACCTCGTTCTATAAGATTACGATACAGGTTGATACGTGGGACCAATTGTATGGATTTGGCTGTTGTACAGAGAGAATGGAGAAAGAAGATAATATCGCGTTTTTTCTCGTTTAAGTTGGGTAATTGCTCGCCCTCTGCAGGTGGTAAAGGAAGAGGCTCTCTAAATGGTCCAAAAAGATTTTCTAGTATCCCTTCGGTACCCTGAATGTAGTTGAGAATATCGACTTGGTTGAAAAAGACAAAGCCATTCAGGATATTGAAAGCTGGATCATCTATCATTCTAGCCAAGACGATGTCTTTGAGGAAAAGTAGACGATACGTTTGATGAATTTTATGAAGGATGAGGGGTTCAGGAATTGGGACAACAGATCGATATTGAGAAGATTCTAGGAAATGGGCTCGAAAGTTAGCCTTGTAATCAGGGTGTTCTGGATCGTCTGACATAGGCATTAGCTCTTGCATTATTTAGATTAACGAGACATACATTCAAGCATTCCAATAACACCCTGAAACACATCTTCCTGCAATATATATTCAAATATACCGTTATCATTGAATAACACTACTCTTGATCAATATCTTCAGATTAGTTATCATACCTTGACCTACAGATGGTTTGCATTAGAGAGCATAGCGCGTGCAAATCATCGATGCTCTCCAAATCCTCTGCCTGTTCAAAAATGACAGTTAACCGCTTTATATAATCCTCATTCAAAATATGTTCTATACATCTTTCACGGCCTTGAGCCGTTTTAGCTGAAAATCGTAAGGAATATTCTTGATCTCGTATATTCGAGAGACTCGGAGGTTGCCATCGGAGAGAGGTAGGATTTGTTGGTGTGAAGGACGGTGAAGCATGTGGAGAGGATGATGAAGGCGCTGGCCGTTCGTCTACAACCATTAATTTTGTGTAGGCTAAACAGGATAGACCCACTGGCAAGAGATAAAAGGTGCTTTTGAACATCACAGATAAAGTTCCAAGTGTCCTCGCAACCTTCGGCATCTTGGAATGACAAAGCAATGTCCACACCTGTCTTTGGATCAGTCCAAACAATCAAAGTATCTGAACGGTTTGATTAGCAATGCTGTTTGCATTTACATCAACGCAAATAGTCACCTTGCTGTTTTCCATAGATATCGTCCCTCTCTACAGGAGTGTTTAAAAGAAAGTCGCGCGCCATAAAGCCGCCTGGTTCATCTGGATCTTCTTGCACAGGATCTTCAGCTTCAACTTGAAGGCATGCTACACCATCATCTTCGACAAATCCTTTGCAGAAACCTGTGCCACGATCAAACCAAGAAGTATCTCGCAGTTCATACACCTATTTGACAAGTCAGTTACTAAACAGTTAATCACAGAGTAAAGCTACTTTGACACGCTTCCTCTCTTTTTCCTTTCCATGCTGCTGTTTAAGTGCTTGTATTTGCATTTGTCGCAGCTCTTCTTCCGTTTCATATTCTTCGTTAGCAGAGTCCAGCACAATTTGGTCTGCAGCTTCCTCCTCTTCGCCCTGTCGGTTGAATTGTACTTCTAGTGGTGCCGGCTCGTCAGAATCCTCGGCCATTATCTCTGCTGAAGATATGGTATGCTGAAGTGCTGCCATAACTTTTTCTTGAAAATATTTTTTTATTGTTGTTGATGTTTTGTTGAATGTTGACTAGTGGAGTGAGCGGCGAATAATCAGTATATGTTACGTAATTAATCTTTTATTTATCTATTTCAATGAATTTGTTTGTGATTGAGCATAACTTTCCAAATCAACCTTTATAATATCATTTATAACCTATGTCCGTCAAAAGGCAACGTTCAGTATCATTCTCACAGCAAAACGCCTTAAAAAGATCTCGTATCACACCTTCCCATAGAACCGGCTTCTTTGGCTTTATGGGCAGTTTGTTGCGCTGGACAGGTGTGTCTTGCTAATTTCTATCGCAAGCGATTTAATAACTAGCGACAGCTCGCGAACCGAATGAGGAACCTCCAAGCGATGGAGAGAGTGAGCAATCTGAGTCGCAAGATCCCCCGGACTCTATTCAAGGAATGAGTGCAAACCTCTCTTTCCCGGATCCACCATCACCTATCTCACCACCATCCCCATCGTCCTCGACAGATGCACAAGGAAACGCAACTTGCTCGCAGCGAAGAAGACGCAGGCGTCCAATGCGGCCTAATCGCGATGCTTACTCGCAATCAAACTCGTTCACCTGGTCTTCTACTATTGAATCCCCACGTCGTCCATTATGGTACGATGCGTCTCCCAGATCACTAACGACGCGCCAAAATAATCGAAACCAGGATCTTGCGAGCCAAAGAGTTATGTCGATGTTTTCTGGACGACAAGCGCTGGATAGACGGCGAAGTTTACGCCGTATAGACGAAAGTATTAAGGGAATACGGAAGGTGCTACAAAATGATCAAGCAACGAAGGAATTGGATGATATTGTGTCAAAACCTAAATCAGGATACAAGCCTAGAACAAAGAGGGAGATTGGAGTCAAGGCAAAAGAACAAGCTTCCAAACCGTAAGCTTCACTCTCTGTATCATGGCTGAAGGCTCATGTGTCGTAGATCTCGCTTCGAGTTGTTTTCCGTCTTAAAAAACCTCAAAGAACTTCACTTACAAAAGGAAGCTCTTCTCCGCCCCTCCAAAGTCTTCATCCCTACTAAACTCAACCCACAACAAGAACGAACAATAGACCAACATCTCTCTAATCCTTCCTTCAAAAAAGTAGTGCCTGCTGCGGAAATAACTAGCTCATCGTTGAAGAGATTAAAACCGAATATATGGTTGGATGATGAAGTCATCAATGGTTATTGCGACTTGATGGTGCAAAGATTAAAAGGAGAAAGAGGAGATGGGAGGAAAGTGCATTTTCTCAATTCGTTCTTCTACGTAAGGTTAGCAGATAAAGGATATGAAAGTGCACGACTGAGGCGATGGACGAAAAAGGTACTTTCTCATCAGATCCTGGTGTTGTTCCGTTGACGCAGGATGTCAGGTCGACATATTCTCACTTGATATACTCTTCTTTCCTATTAATCTCGGTAATCTTCATTGGACATGTCTCGCTATCAACTTTCCTCGTAAACGTATCGAGTATTATGATTCTATGGGAGATTACGGAAATTCAAGGAAAACAATCTTTAAGAACGTGCGAGAATATCTTGACAAGGAGAGTAGAGATAAAAAGGGAAAACCTATGGATTTGATTGGTTGGGTGGATATATTCAACAAGGTTGGTTCTTTTGGTTGCCTTTTTTGTATAAGCTAACAATTTGCTCTCTCTCTCTATTCATTATATAGAATACACCACAACAAGACAACGGGTCTGACTGTGGTGTATTCACTCTCCAAACTCTTGAAGCACTTACTCGTGGACGGGATCTAGTTGAAAACGGCTTTGAATTTACAGCAAAGAATATGCCCTTTTTCAGAAGACTAATGGTTTGGGAGATTGGGGAGGGAAGATTGGAAAAGAGAGATTGGGGAGAGCCTGTCTTATGATGGTCTCCATATCAGAATGGGGAATTTGATGAAGCGTAGTATCATTTTTTGAGGGTTTATTGAGTGAAGGTACCTCTGCCCTTTCCTAATAATCGCGTATAGGGAAATCAGTATAGCTGGGGAATATGACTTATTTGTGTAGTATTTGATTTCGATCTTCGTTTTCGCATCACACTGAATTCTTATATGAGCTGATATTCTTTCAGAGAGAATATTTATAGTTTGACAATGCTATCAGTGAACACCTGATTAACTCATGAGCTCTGTGTTTGAATTGGATGACATGCTGAACCAAGTCTTTGAATATTTCCAATGTCTCCAAAGTACAAGCAATGGCAAAGCCAAAAGATATACTGGTAGAATGCCTACGGCCAAATACTTCCACTTACATTGTATATGCAATAAAGATATGTATAGTAGAAGCATGTACAACAAATTACATCTTATTCACTTATACCATAAAACAGCTATTTATCATTAGAAAATCCATTTTAACACATTATAGCTGTAAGTGCATACCACTTCACGCAGCCACATGGGAAAACCCGGAAAAGTCCGTCAACATAGAATACATAAATTGTAGATAGAATAGTTTCTCTTTAGATACTTCATTTAGATGCATGACCAATGCTAGTTTTGCGGTATCAAGAACTTTAACAATATATATATATACTATTCTAATAGTACTTATCATTGACAATTCAGTGAGGCACTCCTGTGCCTACATATAGTGTAAGTGCAAGCACCTCACTTGCCACTCCTAGAAACCCCGCGGGATTATGGGCTTTGAGGATGATAGATAAAGGTTGAATGATTAGATATGATTTCTTTAGATACTTCATTTCGATGCATGACCAGTGCTAGTTTTGCAGTATCAAGAACTTTAACAATATATATATATACTATTCTAATAGTATTTAGCATCGACAACTTAGTGAGGCATCCCTGTGCCTACATATAGCCAAGTTATTAAACACTGCATTCTTAAAAACAAAGTTATGATGTAATCTGTGTATTTATTGATAATCAGAATACAATATAACAGTCATTTTCTTTTCGCCACTTTTGATCTTTCAACCACAGCAACTATAATGTCTTCATCAGAATACGGAAAGCCTTCAATGGATGGGTCCACCATCAACTTTAACAACGGTCAGGGTATAAACGCAAATGGAAAGCAACCTTCATCCATTCCTGAAGAACACGATTTGGATCGTTATGTGACCGATGACGTTCCTCGCCAGCCAAAGATGATTGCCAAAGCTCAAAATTTAGAGGGAGGATTACTCGTACATGGACAGGTTGACGGAGTTGACAGGAGCTGATGACGGACCAGACTGTTCAGCCTCTAAGGCAAAATGAGATGCAACCTTCCTACGCCCAAGACTTGGGAACTGGCAGTATCGAGGTGAGGTTGATGGAGGGTTGCTTGGTTGTGACTCACACATATCATAGCATGGCTTTTATGGGTCTATGATGAACGCTCTTGGGTCATGTATTGGTGCCATTGGCATGATTCCATGCTGTCCTTGTCCCAACCCGTACAGCAATGTCGCCCAAGGATCTGTCGGGCTGGTCTCCAGATTTGGGCAGTTTTACAAGGTGAGAGGTTGTGGAGAATGCTCAACAATGGCCTGATATGTCTGTTGTAGTCTGTCGACCCTGGCTTGGTTAGGGTTAATGTATGCACTGAGTCTGTTAATATCGTAGGTGGGTATAGCCATCCGGCCTTTTTGGCTTATACTTGTCCATGTGGGTTGACGCTGACTTGGCTTGCCAGATGTGAAGATTCAGTTGACTTCTGTCCCTCGTCAAACTGTGCAAACCAAAGACAACGTTTCTGTTGATGTTGACAGTGTCATCTGTTGGCACGGTAAGTTTGAATTTGTATCTCTATTCCGCGACTGATCGACGTAAAGTGATTTCTCCTTATCGGGCATCTTTTGGTATCAATAATGTCTCTTGGGCCCTGATGGAGCGTGCTCGTGAGCGACTTCTGTTTTAGAACGGATAAAACTAACATTGTCACAGAGACTACGCTTCGTCAAGTTGTCGGTGGAAGGGCTCTTCAAAGCGTTATTTCCGATCGAGAGGGCCTCGCCCATGAAGTTGCCGAGATTGTATGAAGATCTGTAACGGTACTGCGTCTTTTACTAACCTTTGCTTGATAGATTGAAGCAACAGCCGAAAAGTGGGGAGTTGCCATCGAGTCTATTCTCCTCAAAGATATCAACTTTTCCGTCGAGCTCCAGCAATCGCTCTCTAGTGCAGCGACTCAGAAGAGGATTGGTGAATCCAAGGTCATTGCTGCTCGCGCTGAGGTTGATGCTGCCAAGTTGATGAGACAAGCGGCAGATGTAAGTTTGTTTACAACATATAGTGGCAGAGCAATAATTGACATATAAAAGATTCTCGCTTCTCCTGCTGCTATGCAAATCCGACAACTTGAAGCTTTGCAAGCCATGGCTCGTACTTCTGGTAGCAAGGTTGTTTTCGTTCCCATGAACCTCGGTACCATGGGTGCTGCAGGTATGGACAATGATGTCGCAAACCAGATCGCTGCCTCCGTGCGTGATGAACATGGTCAGCACCGAGATGGATCAGGACTCGCTACCAATGCCGGGTTGATCAGCTCTATGGCTGAGATCTAAGCTGTTGACTCTGGCGTCCATTTTGTTTACATACTAATGAATTGAATATTGTAATATAGTCTCCCTCTTGCTCTGAAATCAAAAGATAATCTAAATATAATGGATTGCAATCAGTGTCGTAACACTTGACATGCTTGATATGGTAATTATTGTCTGCTACCAGGATGTATAATCGTATTGTGAGACTTTTTAACGAAAATGTTGCTCTACTTTCGTCTCTTGAGCTCTCTCTCAAATTTGGCTTTCTTTGGTTTCCCGCTTCCTAAGCCAGATGTGCTAATTCTTTTTCTGCCTCTCTCTAGGGCATCGCCTCTCTGCCCAAATTTACCACCTACATTGTCCCAAACTCCTTTATCTCCTCTTTCTCCAAGTACACCTTCCAGCTCCGCCTCCAGACCATTTCTACCTCTTCTACCTCTACTCGGCCCAACACCAAAGCCCATTGCCAGGGCTTCCTCGTCTTCTCGCCTCCTTTTTGCCTCCCTTTTGGAAGTGACCAATCTCGTCATGTTTTCTTCTTCAAAGTCTTGAATTCGTTTAAGTTCAGCAGCACGTTTAGCGCTGACAGAATTTGAATGTTTGACAGACGCAGACATGACGGGACGAACAGAAAGCCCTGTTGTAGATTCCAATAGGGGCGTGTTGTCCATTGTGGCGGCAAATTCACCCAACAGAGCAGGCGCACGACGTTCCCGTTCTCGACGAGTCACAGAGGATTCATTATATGGCATAGCAGCCACACGCGGTGGGCGATAAACCCCAGACTTTTGTTCCTCGTTATCTTCACCGCCGTCCGAAGCAGCAACATATTTTTCTACGATAGCTTTAGGCTCGTTGCGAGAAACAATTGCAGAAAGGTTTGGCCGAAAAGATAATGGGTCTGTAGCAAATTTTGTATTAATAAAGCATTACAAACGCAGATTGCAAAATAAATAAATAAAATAATCACCTTCTTCTGCATTCTCAACAATCTCTTTTCCTCGCTTCTCCTCAGCCTCGGCGAGACCAACAAGTTTCTTGATTTGGTATTCCAATTTGCTCTCTAGTCCTCGGACTTTTTCCATAACCTCTTGATTCATAATCAACTCGCCGGCTATTTCTGTGAGGGCAATGTCTTGGGTAATTTGAGGTCGGGACCGTGGATTAGCAAATGGTGTGGTTAGAGATGAAGACAATGACGGATTTGTGGCCGGACAAAAGCCGGTGAGACGAAGAGCAAGCAAGATGACAAGGTGGTGCAGTGATGACAATAAAATGTGTGGTCTCAGGTTGAGTAACGACAGACCATTGTCGAAACTGAGCGTTGGATCGTGCTTTTCAACCCTATTCGCTCGCGTATTAGCTGTCAAGCCAGCATATTCCATGAGCGAGATAATGCCTACTTGTTCAATAATGAATGAGAAGAAGAAATAGTTGCATCAATAGCTGTCTGAACAGTTTCAAATAATTTCAAAACGTCTTCACTTGACGAAACAACCTCAGCGTCATTTTCCATCCTGTATTTCGAAAGCTAAAATATTGCAAAGTCAGCTTTAGTTTGGCATAATGAGGGTCTAAAAAAGACAGATTCTCAGTCGCGAGTTTTCTAGGCTCGCTCCACCCTCCTAAGGTGGAATAGGCGTTATAATCAGTTCACCTCTCTTTGTGAGGGTGCTCAGTGCCCAGTGCGAAAACATCCTTGAATCTATGTTTCTCATAGACGATAGGCGAGAATGACCTACTCTAGAATGACTTGGATGGATATCGTAAACTTTTGAGATGAAAAAGAAAACAAAAAGAATGAAAAATTTGTGGATAACGAAAAATTATTGCGAAAAAAGTTGTGACACAACGACTTTCTTTTATGTAGCCTGCCTCCACTTTTGTCTCTTTGATTTTATCTTTGTGACTTTGTTTTCTCTTAATTCTTTATTCTTCGACCGATTCAAGCAATGATTCAACAATGAATGTAACACGTCCTGAAGAGACTCTGTCAAGATGGGGTACACTGCGTACAACTGTGCGGTTTTCAGTTGCTGCAAAGGAGAAGAACAGAACAAGCCAAGCAGATACGCTTGCCATCTCATCGGCTTCAAGTTCAGCTGGAGCTGCTTTTGCTAGATCTTTGGTGCTCTTTACTGGTATGCATGTTTAATCTTTTGAATGCAATGAGCTCATTGACGCAGGATTTCTATTTAAGAAACCATCCAAGTTGTTCAAGCCTAACCGAGGTATGCCCTCATTACTGTCAAGGCTAATGGCATTCGCTTACCTAGATTACAGTGGATAATTGGCTAGGTTTGCGGCAGTTGGCTCTTTCTACAGACCAAACTCTCTCGCCCCAGTTTATTCGTTCTCTTCTTTCCAATAAGTCAGGGCTGATCACGGTAACTCTTGTCATAACCCCCCCTATGCT
This sequence comes from Cryptococcus depauperatus CBS 7841, assembly GCF_001720195.1. NCBI lineage: Eukaryota > Fungi > Basidiomycota > Tremellomycetes > Tremellales > Cryptococcaceae > Cryptococcus > Cryptococcus depauperatus. Next base: position 2,866,862 of record NC_089468.1, on the reverse strand, counting down.
TGTTAATGCAACGCTCGGCTTCCTCCTTTTCACGTCACACTCGATTTTCTCTCTTGCGCTTGCAAAATTGTCTATTTTTCAAAGAAAGCTAGAAACAGACCAAGGAGAAGTAACGAAAGAAGATGAGATAAATTTGGAAACTCTGATAAGAGGACCAACGGTAATACCAAATCATCCGACATTTTTGTCAGGTATCGCAGGGGCAGGGGCAGGGGTAGTACAAGGCTTAGCTTTTACACCTGTTGAGAACGTCATGAGGTGCGTCCCGTTGGTGCCAACTCTCAACGTATGCTGACTGCCCGATACAGATTCGTCCAGCAGTCAACCATGTCGTGGGCCACGCTTCTTGCTCGTTTTGTAAACTTGCCTGTTTCCAATTTTCCATCTGCTTTCTCGAGCGTTCAACCAATCACCCCTTTCCAAGCAGTTAAAAACTTGTTTGCTAGCAAAACTTGGAAAAAAGAAAAGAACTGGTGGAAAGGTTGGAAATGGGCTGCAGCACGCGATGCGTTAGTTTATCTCTAAAGCTGAAACATTCTGGCTTATAAAATGGAATGCAGATTCGGCTATAGCTGTTTCTTTGCGGCTTTTGATGTAACGAGAAGAGTGGGATTGAGGGTAAAACAATTTTATGGCGGAGATATTCAACAAGAATGGATCAATCTTGGTGATTCCCAGTGTTCCCCTAAAACACGGACAATTGCTTATCGTCCTTGTTTGGATCGGCCGCAAGCTCCAGTCAAGGCGAGGCTTGCCCAGGCTGTCACTATTGTAACAGGTGGCATATTGGCAAGTGTTTTGGCTCAAATTATAGGACGACCATTTCGAATCTGTCAGCGGATCATGATGCTCGATGAATTTCAGCGAATCAAAGTCAGGAACCTTCAAGCTCAGATGCAAAGCCAAACCCAACCTCAGAGCATTTCTACTTTCCCTGAGGCTCTTCACAACAGGCACTCTCATCCCATATTAGACGTTTACAGGCAGAAAGGTCTTCGACCTTTTATCCAATCAAGCGCACAAATACAATCAGCACAGATGGAAAAGGAGTTAACGAAGGAGAAATTATCAAGGGCTTTGAGAAGGATAGGTTGGAGGGTGGCTAGTGTTGGCCCTTGGGGTCTAGGATTTCTTGTATGGGCTTGGGTTGGAGGAGAGGTTTAGAACGATTATAGATACTAAATTTGTTGTACATTTACATCTCTTGCAAGCATATTCCATGCATACTTTCTGCTCCAAACGCTCGTCTTTGTCTATGTTTCTATTGCACCATTTCTGTCTCCATGTGTCCATGAAAAGCGACTTCGGCCTCCAAAACTTGTTCTCCAAATACTCTATCCATACCACACTTGGCCAAAACACTCATCAACCCCCCCTGTCCTTCCACAGATTGCATGAGGGTATCTTCTTCTTCCTGAGAACGGACAAGCATGAGGCCTGCATATCCAAGAGAATTGAGTTCTAATGGAGGATGAGGATCAGGAAGAGGGAAAGAAGGACGAGTACGGGGGATCAAGTGTATATGCTCTCTGCCACATCCTTGTCAATCGCATGTTTGTTTGCAGGCATGTGTATACGCACAGGGTCATGAGCAGGTTCCATCCTCCATCTTTGATGCTTCCATGTCTCCTAGCAGCATCAAATGCCATATCCAACAATTTCATCAATGCTGGTGCCAAGGTATCAATGAGATTCTCGATCGATTCAGGGGTAAGAGGATAAGACATCTGGCTGGCTGAAGGCAGAGGGTGTACAATATGTAAATATGGTAGATCGGGAACGATCAAAGGCTTGTCCTTTCTCTCGAAACTCATGCTCTGGATCCACTCTTCTATAGGAGCTCGACCACTGGGAACTTCAATGAACTGAAGATGACGCCAAGGTTGACTGGCGCCCGCGCCTTCCCCGCCGTTATAGAAAGAAAGCATTTTGCGGGGCCTGGTAGGATGTCGGGAGGCTGAGAGCAGAATAAGGTAGGCAAGAGCAAGCTGAGGCGGAGTAGGTGGAAGAGATTGGGGTTGAAAGGAGAAGGGTGTGAGAAGCATATGCTCGGGAAGTACAGCATACTATCAAGGTTAGAAAACATTTGATCAAAATAACAAAGATATAACCAACCTTATTCAACTAGGTTTGCAACCGTCATCACATAGCTTTCACAATTAGAAATAGCAAAAGACGTACAAGAATAGACATTCCTTCTTCTCCTTCAAATCCTTCCAGAGACCCAAGAAACAGCTCGGGAACATAAGGCGGCTTGAAGGGCTCTTGTTGATTCTGATTGTCAATGATTTTTTGATCCTTTTCAGTCTCGCAAGCGACTTTGGGACGCTTCTTGTCAGGCGAACCATCTGCCTTTTCTTGTTGCAAGGCAGAGAGCGCATCAGCTTTGGCCTGGGCTTTGTCTTGGAGCGCTTGACACAGACGGATATTGAACTGCTTATAGTAAGCAACCATACATTTCGGACAGCATCACCCACTCTGCGGCCATCAGAATAGACGTCCTTGGCTTCACTTGGAAAGAAAAAGAGTTGTCCACTCTGCCTGGCTTCTTGGAACTTTTGCGGCAGCCTAGTAAGGAGATCCATTGGATCTTGTGGGTTGTTTGGGACAGCCATACTATTATGATACTTCCAGTTCAGGTTTTTAAGTTGTCTTGTAGTCAGAAAAGTTCTTAGCATGAAGCAATTTCAAGAAGAAAAGACAATTTCAGAATGAGGAATTTACTTTCAATCCAGGCACAAAACCTCCACTTTCGCTGACCACTTTTCCATCGCTTCAAGACTATTTCTCAGAACAAGTTTTGAAAGAAGTTGACGAAGAGTTAAAGAATACAGCTGGAATAGTTGCCAGCTGGTGTCCAGATCCTCTTTTTGCTTTCTAAAAGGTGTACAAATAGTGAGTGGAGGATAACAAGAAACCTAGAAAGTACGCAACCGTTCATTTGTGCTAGATAATGAACCTAGTATTGGCTGCTTGTGCAGAGGGGACAAACGAGATCTTATTCTGTGCTTCCAATGACAGCGTGGGGGATAAGAAGCTTCAAATGGGTACCAAGGTTGCTCTCAATCTCCAGCATCTTACCTCAAGAAGATTCTAACCATACTATTAGAATGATGGCAAGGAAAGGTCAGGAGAGTTGAGGGGATGGTGTATTTTGAAGAAGTTGTATAGTTGAGTCACCGCCACAGGACCTGAGAAGATATAAGGAAGGACCTGTTAATAGCTCTCCAGAGAATGAATCTTAAATGACTGTCTTCATCTATTCCAGCTAAACATTCCTCAGCGAAGCTACATCTCGTCCCAAGGTCTTCAGTTCAAAGCCCCAAGACATAACCCAATTCCTGACACATACATTGGATCTTTAATTGACCGAGGATGACCAGAGCATGGATGTGTTTCGTTAGTGTAACCTGTCGTTTTGACTCTTTATAATACTGAATTCCAGTAGCAAAAGTAAGTTGTAGAGTCTCTTCACAAGGTTTTCAACATCACGACGTACCAGGCTGCTCACATACAATTGTAGGCCCCATGTCAGGATGCCTGATGCTACTTTTCAAAAACAAAAACAAAAAACAAATTTTAATAGCTGTTTAAATATGATCAAGATTTGCTGCCTTGTCTGTGTCACAAACATGATTCCAAACATGGCGACATATCCTAACATTCAGTAGAATCACATATGTGTGGGTTGTACTAGCAAACAGGTAAGCAGAGCCAGCTGTCAGCTCGACCAAATGAATGACAATTGGCGAATCCATCAAGGAACAATGTGACACTAAGTAAGGATCTCTCAAATCTTGTGAGCATCTTGCTTGGATATACAAACCATATAGAATTATACCTCAAAATATCAATTGTTACACCTGCCAGTAGCCTCCACAAGTTGATTGTATGCGGTATCTGGGCCCAACGCATGGATTCTCAGTTAATAGACAAAATTACATTTGTTTCGATTCAATATATAGTCTCGTCACTGTACCTCTTATTCAAACAAATATCAACCAGGATACTCACCTTTCGTAGAATCTTCATTTTTAAACAATAAAACGGGAAGAAACCCATTGTTGAAAGCTGTAAAAGCTTTCTCACCTATAGACGTTTGCTATTGAGTGTATCCATACTGCTGCAAAAGTCATCCGCCAGATTGCCAATTGCTTGAGATTTTCAAAGTTTAAAACTTGGCACTTGATGAGTAGACATGCTCAATGGCCGGCAAAAGAATCAAAGACGAGATTCATGGTGTGCACTGAGCGCAGTATGTCTTGTCCTAAACATCGAGTCGAGGATTGCGCTCAAGATTGAACGCTTTCTCAACACAGATTAATGGTTCACAGTCACTAATATTTGCGTGTTGAAGAGTTTATCCATACTGGCTGATGAACAAAGAATAGATGAAAGAGTCAGCACACCATTAACAGAAATTCCTAGTAATTCAATGGGAGCAGCGCCGGCAGCTGAAGTGGATAATTTGTTCTGCAAGCTGTACTTGTACAAATATGCATTGGACTAGTCGGAAGAAGCGCAGCCACGACATCCTACATCCATCATTAGCACAACCCTATCATTATCTAATCCAACAAATCTACGCACCACAATGAGGGCATTCCACCACGACGCCTTTTTTCAATTGAGCCTTTGGCACCCTACATATACAAGTTGAACCTTGAAAATTCATATCTTTTGTCTGGATACATCGCACACAGCAGAGCTTTTCGTATCCATTCTTTTTCCATTTTGCTATCAGGTTGGCATCTGCATAGCCTTGCTTTAATAACCAATCGTATAATTCTCTAGAAATGAGCTCGCGCTTGTAATACAAGCCATAGATATACCATGAGCGAGCATGTGTTAATCGCATGATTGGCCTGTTCTCTTGTCAGTCTCAAGCTACTCGGTATCTAGACAGAACATGTACCAGACCGACTCCACTTTACGTTTGCCTTCATGTGTTTCGTTCTCTGCATCTCTCATTTTCTTCTCGTAGTCTTCGAGAACATCCCTGGCAAGAACAGGTGAGAATGGTCTCCCAGAACGATACACTCACCGTATATCCTCGAATCCATCTGGAGGTGGCTTTGTTCTCTGAGTTCTTATTTTGGGCATGGTTCTAGAGTTATTGTGTTTGTGACAAGATTTAAAATGCAATATATGTTCTCTAAAAGGTGTTTAAAATGGAGTATCAGATAAGTAATGCCTCCCTCCTGGAATGTTTGGGTGCCTGGTTCGATTTCATAAGTTTTATCATTTCTTTTTTCAACATTTACTTTGGTTGTTGTCTTTTATAATTCTCCTCTCTCTTTTTATCTATCTAGGAGAAGTTTTCTCTTCTTGAGGATTTCATATTAAAAGACACAAGCGTCATGGGCAAGTGGCAAGAAAATAAATATGAAAACGAACTGGCTTCCAAAATCAAGCATCTCTTGTATGCTCCTTGCACCTGTATAGAGCCGTAAACCAACTAACGGTATTAGGAACAAAGCAGAAGAACGAGACCAGAGAAATCTGCCCAAAGATGCTTCATTATTAAAACAGCCACTCTCTAACAGGAGATTCCGTACTTTTGTCAAGACGTTGGACCCCGAAAATGAGGCTGTCCAAGAGATATTCTTTAGGTTGTTGTTTTGCTTGGGCGACCAACCGAAAGAAGAGAAAGATTATGTCAAACGCGCCTACAGCCGGCCTTACAACCGTCATCACGCTGATTCCATTCGCCACAATGATGTGCCATCTTCTCTACCTTTTGCCATACCAATCGCAGATGTCCCGTCTTCCAGTCGCTTTCCAACCCCAGAGCGCCGTCAGCGAATGGCTGTAAACAATGTTTTACCTTTTTCCGCGTCACGTAGATGGGATCTATCAAGAGAAGACCCTCTTGACTGGTCTTGGCAAGAATCAGTCAATGAAACATCTACCGCTCGCTATAATCTGGATTCTGGCGTAGAAAGCCACCGATCTATGAGTCAGCCATTTGCATCCGAAATTCCTGCTTCTACCTCCTTAATACACAGCAATAGACCAGCATTATTAGAGCCTTATACCGAGAATGGACAGTCACCCGATTCTAACCCGATCGACCGCCCCATCCGTCCTCTTCCTTTTCGCGGACCAGGCCGTAGATCTCTCACATCTATAGCTTCTCATCGGAATCTCCTTGCGAGTAACTCGACGATGGATGATGCCTTGGACACAATGGTCGATGGCGCGGATTCACAGCGAAGAAATGATTATGTGTTACAACGCTCATCATCCATCAGTCAGTCATCGGCCTATCGTATATCAAATCAGCTTACCTGTTTTTAATAGGTCTTCGTCGACGGACCCAAGAACAGACAGATGAAAATGAAGAAAACTATGCTGATGGAAGGTATGCTGTCCGGCGGCGGGTCCATTCACCCAATCAAACCTGGCGTCACTGGGAAGAGGGACATGACCCGTGGAACGAAGCCGCATACAATCAACGGGATACCAGGCGGGACGGTATTGTGTTTGACGATCAAATGGCCATTGTTATTGAGAATGGGCAAGATGAGATTGAAAGATCGGCTGAATCCCAAGATAATGTGTCAGGCTAATTTCATGTGGTTCCCGCTACAATCTTAGCATCCATCCATGACGAACATGGAAACGAGAGCGCTCATTGATTTCTGTATCAATCTTTCATTCACATTCGGTACACTCTTCTTCCCAGTGATGGACCGGAGCTACATTGCTTGTCTTACAAAGTCACGACTATCTAGAGATCTTGCGTCTGCATACAACTATTCCTTGTGCGTAAAGTCTACATTCCTGAGTGCGTGGAAATTATACGATTATCGCTTCAAAACACGTCAATTTTCTTTGGTCTTTTAGCGTTCGACTCATTGTTCTTTTCTGATCTGTATGTCTATTTATGAATCTTGTATAACGCCCCGTTGTAGCTGCGCTTTATATACTCGTTTCAACGCGCATGTATGTATGCCATTATCATCGATCTTCATGATTCGATAATAGTAGATATTCTGTTGCCTTTTTGATTTGCCTCCACCAGCGCATTGGACACCTCCACTTCTGTCAGCCACATATATTCTAATTATTCTCTTGTTTCTTTTTCCAAGTGTTCAATCACAAGTAATTTGCAAGATGTCAATACAAATTGACATTAGTCGATCTGAAAAAGCTCGCGCAGATGTGTGTACAATCCTTTCTTTTGAAGTAGATTATTGATACAAGTGTAGGGCAATGCCTCTTTCAAAAAAGGTAGATGGGCAGAGGCAATAGGTCTGTCAAATTCCCTTGACCTTTGGTAATCGCTACTCAAAGTGACTGAGAATCTAGGACACTATACCAATGCTGTTGTTTTCAATCCCCAAGATCCAATAGCTTATTGTAATAGAGCTCTAGCCTATCTGAAATTAGACAAGTCAGCTCTTCATTGCTCAGCATTAGTCTCGTAGCTGATTTGGCTGCCATTCTAGATTCAAAGATGCTGAAAGAGACTGCTCTTCAGCGCTAGAGCTGCCCAAAGGCGAATCCAACGTTAAAGCGCTGTATCGCCGGGGTATGGCTAGAAAGGGACAAAACAGAGCAAAAGAAGCTATTGAAGGTAAAGCTGATAGCTTGATTTGCAATTGAGCCAATTTTATGACTGACTGACGTCCCGTCAAGACATGGAACAAGTATTACACTTAGACAAACAGAACGAGGCCGCCAAAGCAGAGCTGAGAGAATTGAAGCAAAAATTGGGCGAAAAGGAACAGGTTTGTTTGCTATCCTGTGTAACTGAGGTTCGCGAATGCTGACTGATTGGGAAGAGATCTCCTAAAAGACCTTGCACACCGCCAAACTTGACTGCACCTGCCATAAATGGCCAATGCGAAAATAAGGATGAGCGAGGTTTGTCTAAAGTAACAGACCGAATTCAGGACTTGAAAATCCATAAAGCAGTTCAAGAAGATATGTCACCGGGGCAAGACGAGAAAATTTCGTTCACAACGATGAGACAGTCTCGGGACAAGAAGAAGTCATCATATATAGTGGCAAATTCATCGTCTAATTCGGCAGAGGATACGACACTAGCTGCGATTCCACAGACCTTTTCACCTTCCAAATCAAAAGTTGACTCTAGCAAACAATATTCTATACACTCACAACCTGTTGCGAGCAAAGATGAGCCCTCAAAACCAACATCGTTGCCTCCACTTCCCTCGACTCTAGATGTGGCATCTACTTCTCCTGGAGCTGGCCTTTCCCTTCTGCGCCACCTTACTCTCTCTCCACCATACAACTTTTCTCTTATATCACTCTATCCGCCTGCCAATATCCCAAAGATTCTGGGCAATCTTCTCGAGCCAGATACACTAGGCTTAGTCTTGATGGCGCTGAAAGATGGATCAAAACGAGGAGCGGAGGACAAAGCAAGAGTGCGCGTTCTCTTTGAAGGGTTAAGAGCGACCAAGAGATGGAAAATGAACACAGCAATGTTGAGTACTGCGGAGAAAGAAGCTGGACAAGAGGCGTGGGAAGGATGTGGTGGAGTTGGAAAGTGGATAGAGGGAGTTGGTGCCAATGAGGCTTTATAGGTAATGCATGTACCAAGGGGTAATAGCCGTGACGGATTCTCATGATTTTGAGAGCCGTGAGTTTCTTGTTTGGGATTTGAGATTGCTAGCACTCGTAGCGCAGTGATATTGTAAGCTTATCGAGACTGAGGGTAAAGAATGATATGTTTGTTTTATCTTGGGCTAAGCACAATACCAGTGATAACACCATACATTTTCAAATCAATTTCTGGTTGTTTTTAGACTCCAACATAGGTAAAGGTATCTTCACTGGCGTTATCGCATACCATTCATTGAGAATAAAGATGCAAACGGAAAACAAAGAAGGGTGTCGTTAGAGAATAGAGTCGTTCTTTACAGCTATATACCAACTGCAATGCCCGCCTCATCTACTCACTCTTTGCGATATACACCTGGACTAACGGCTAGTGGTTGGCTTTTACAAACTTTACCTCTCATTTTCAATATATGTCATCTTTGACAACATTGTTGGACCTTTGTATTCTAAACACTCTGCATCATAGACCTTCTATATATGCCTTCCAGATTCTAGCGACACCTCACTCATTGCACTCTCTGATACTTGAAAACCCAAGATGTCTGATCAAAACACTCAAAGTCCAAGGGATGACTTAAAACCTGAAGAGAGTGGGAAACACGAACTCTCAGACCCTGAAAGATAAGATAGGATCAAGGATCAATAAAAGTTGTTATCTACAAGCTTACGCCCTTTAGCTAACCCTTCGTTCCCTCTTTTTCCCTGAGGAAAGACGGTTCTGTCAGTTACATGCCATGACGCACTACCTTACTATGAACAACTGTCCGATGATATGTAAACTTGTGGACATATTACACATTCATTTGGATAAAAGTCATTGCCTTCAGTCCTACTTGAGCTCTCATCACCAGGTTTTGTTTACGCAGAAATTTTCAAAAAAAACCAAGATTCATTGCGTATATAATAATAATCGAAAACCCGTCTAATTATTCTGCTCACGAAAGGAGACCAAGGAATAGTAAGTAATGACAACACTATAGATACTGTCAAGAACACTGTCTGATTATCTGCGCGTATTGCCGTAGCCGTTTGAAGTCGGGCTCCGTCCTCCATAACCCGCCGTTGAAAGTCCATACGACCCTTCTCTCGAATGTTGTGGAAAGTTACTCTGCATAGGGCTATACATGTGTTGGCTATGATCGGAAGCGATAGCAGGAGAGTATAGGCTGTGATGAGGATAGGGTGAAGAATATGGCATCCCGCCGGCAGGATAACGGTAAGGAGGCTGCTGATGAACATTGGGGTAAGATGCATAGGTGGGAGTATAAGGTTGAGAAAAGAACGATTGCTGGTGGGTTGGCGGCAACGAAGTTGCAGTAGCGTGACCATTCACTGGCGATGGCACCCTGCTAGACGTTCCAGAGGGGGGCGGCATCGTCACGCCAGGCGGAGGTATAGGATACGGAGGATATCCATGTTGTTGTTCATATATATAGGCAGCATAAGGGTTTGGGCCTTGGCTGGGAGCATATGGAGAGGGAAAGTGGCTTGTCGTAGCAGAGGTGGGAGTGCTTGCAGAGCTCTTGGATTTTCGTGGTTGTCGTGAAGATGAAGATTTTAACCCGGCAGCCTCCATCGCTGCATTGACTGCCGCTCGAGCGGCCGATCCAGATCCTCGTCGCAGTGTAGGCGATAAGTGGGTACGATAACTGAGTCCAGTGAGCACCCCTTGCAAAACAGTAACTTGAACTGGTAAACTCACTGTTGCTGTAAATTATCCTGTCTACTCGTCCTTGTTTCGCAGCCGGGAAAGGGACACTTGAAAGCCTTGACGCCTGTATGTATCCTGTGATGTCTCTGCAAATGTCCTCCGGTTGTGAATCCTCTCTGGCAAATAGGACAAACGTGGGGTTTTGCCTTTCCTTCCGCCGGGCCCGTTGCTCCATTTTTTCCTTTTGTTGGGGCACTCTGTGATGCAGACCGCTGAACAGCCTGCTCACTGACAGAAGACTCGGTCTTGATCGAGCCAAGAGATAGGTCGCCACCATATGCGCTCGAGGTGTCGGGAATCGACTGTGGGTGGGTGGAAAGAGAAGGGGCGGAGGATGGATAGGGAGGCATGGTATGATGAGTCTGATGCGGAGAGGTTTCTGTCGACATGTCGATACTGTGTATAAAACACAAAAAGAAAAAAAGAATAATTACAACCAAAGCCGACAAGAAACAAATCAAAACTTACAATATAAACTGCCACCGTCTGCTATTTCACTCGGGACTTTGCAACACTTGTTGCTGGGTTTTCCGCGCGCGCCTTTCCGTCGTACACTGTTGGCGAAAGGCACGCGGCAACAGTCGGCAACGTCAACGCCAGTCGGGATTTTCGCAAAAAGCCGAAAAGAGAACCCGAGGAGAATCATCGGTCGGCAATTTGCGGCCAAGTGACCGTGGCGGATTGGAGATGCATCGAGCGATTCGAGGTGTACATGGGTCAAGTAGATGGGCAAAAAGGATGTCGTGGTTATGGCGTCAAGCGTCGCAGGAGAAGCAGAAAGCGAGTGGATGAGAGAGAGTGTGGTACGGCAAAGGATGCAGAACGAGGGGAAAAAGGTGGATAGTCAGCGCGGTTTCATCCAACATGATTCAAAACGACTTGGAGCACGCCAAAAGGATGTCCCTACGTGCTTGATGGCAGTCACAAGAGAAATGTACGGACGGGATACCACTCTGTGTAGGTCAGGGAGACAGAAGGAAGAACGATGGAATGGATCGACAGGGAAGGAGGGTAGATAACCTTTCTGCCAGAGGCATCTCTCGACGTACATGGGCCAAGCGTCTGCATCTCACAGCGCACCCAGATGAGCCTACCCTCGCTCCTTCCCAAGACGTCTCCCTGCTTGTACGCACGAGAACAGCACTCACCTATTACGATGGCCTTCTACGCCAATGTGTCTACTGCGTGCTACTCCAGAGAGAGACCGAGCGGCTGGTTGAGGGAATCAATGCTTCGCTGACTGCTTGTAGTCACAGCGTCCCGGTGTATAACCACTCGCTTTTATGAATAAAAGAACCAAAGAACAAATGGGATTGTACAAATTATCAGCGTAAAGGGTAAACAATATCAAGGGTTAACGGAAAGGAAGCCATCAACAATTCAAGGAGCAAATAGAAAAAATTAAAAATTAAAAATAAATAAAAGTGGCCATTTCGGATTCGGGTAGAAAATAAAAAATAAAAAATAAAAAATAAATTAAATTTAAGAAAAAGAAAGAAAGAAAGTCGGCCCGCCACGTGGGCCGCTTCTTTCGGTACTGGCCAATAGGGTGTATTTGTCGCGGACTCAGGACTCAGGTGGCGGCGATACCCGCCATACAGGGTACCCGCTGACGTAATAGTCCGTAAAGACACAAGGGCAAGCCCAATCAATTCTCCGTTTAGTTCTACGTGCTCTTTGGCAGGTTTGTACGTAATCCTGCTACTGAGGGCGTAAATGGAAAAATGGTATATACATTTCCGGCAACCATGGATATGGCATTCGGCATCAATATGTCAGCTGAATGACGCTACTGCTTGTTGTCAATTACCGGTGATCAAGAGCTTGTGCGATGGAGAGAAGGAACGGCTGACATGCCAATGCCAAAAGTAGAAATGGGTAAAGTTCTATTCGCATCCACTGCTTGTCCATTGCTGCATACGATTCAGCATCATGGACTGGCAGTGTGATCCATCTATACAGCTCGACATATGGGCGATGTACGATAGCGGTCCAAACATATTCCCCGTTGGAGACTCGGGTGACCGAAGGTTTTTTGTCGTACCGACATTGTTTTCTAGTCAGTATTCTATCATCTTTTGCGATACCATGGTGAGATGGGATATTGCTTGTCCCTGAGATCCGAACTTTGTAGCTGGTATGTGAAGCGTGGCGGGCTGTCGTTTTCTTTGAGATGGAGAATGGTCCGTTCGTCGGTTCTATTTCGGAATTTGGCGTGATTGGCGTGGACGGGAATGGCTGTAATGCGGTTGTAATGAAGGAATAGTGATGGGCTTGCTATGTTCGCTTATTCCATTACCGTGATTACAGACACAATGACGCATTTCCCTTTTGGTGACACAAATAGGCAATAACCGTCTGTATCACAAGTAAGCTGTTTTGCAGCATACCGCTAGAACAATTAAAAAGAAAACTCACAAGTCAGGTCTATCATCAAGGTTTGCGGGATTTGAGCCAAACCCGAAGGGTTGTTTACGGGCTTTCCTTTTTTGTCATGGGCATCATCCCTGGAATGTATCTGATAGCAATGGCTATCATTCATGCTTTTCCGAAAAACATGGACGGTTACCTAGACGCGAAAACCATATACACCAACATATGACATGGAAACGCTTGACGGGAGCGGATTACCATCAACATCGTTTGCTCGGATGGGTGACTGGAGGTGAGCGGTATCAAATCCAGCATGACGAGGCTCATTTTAACTGGGATCGTTGAGCTGTATCCGCTTCGGTTGATTATTGTACTGCTGGCAGCTGATGATTGGGGCGTAGCGACGGGTAAAAAAGAATGAGAAATGGGGCTGTGTTGGCTGCCTCTCTTTCAATTTTCAGCTTTTGCCACGCGTTGAGGAGCTGCAGACGCGATGCTTTGAGTTTCCACGTATGGGCATTCACATACCAGCGGTGAGCTGGCATGCTATGGCGTATCGATTTCGCAACTTCGTTTTTTGTATGACAATGGCGACATATCTCAGCTTCGCTCAAAATCAGCATCACTATGGATGTTGAGATACAATGTACGGTTGGAATAAAGGAAAACGAGCGAATGAAGAAAATAATTATACAAAATAGTGTCGTCATAACATTATAAAAGGTCACGTGATATTACTACGTAAACAACAACAATCGTCGCGTTTCCGAATATATTATATTTAAATCTTTATCCATCTTGCTCCTTCTTTTACGCGTTTATCGTATTTTAAACGGTTATAGTCACATTATGTCTTCAAAGGCTGGCGGCGGGAAAGGGGGGAAATCCAAGACTTCGTCAGAAGCCAAGGTTTTGACCACAAGGTCTTCCAAGGCTGGTCTTCAGGTGAGCAAGGAGAAGAATCCTTTGTTTGTTCATCTAAACACAATGATTGATGCATCCAATGTCTTGGTAGTTTCCCGTCGGTCGAATTCATCGGCAAGTCTTTCGTCAATTCGCAGACTATCGCCTCACTGTATTTGACAAGAGGCTAACATCATGTACAGATTTTTACGAAGCAAGAATGCAAATAACATTCGTATTGGGGCCAAAGCGGCTGTTTATGTGGCTGCAATCATGGAGTATCTGACGGCTGAAGTGCTTGAGCTTGCTGGTTTGTGTCATTTGAAATGAATCTGTTTTAGTTCTAACCTTTTATTTGCAGGTAATGCTGCAAAGGATCTGCGTGTCAAACGTATCACACCTCGTCATCTTCAGCTTGCAATCCGTGGCGACGAAGAGCTTGACCTTTTGATCAGAGCCACCATTGCCGGCGGTGGAGTGTTGCCCCATATTCACAAGGTACGTAGATAGTTTTGCGACCCGACCATCAATTGATCATATGTTGATATGAACATGTATAGTCCCTTGTCTCAAAAGGTGCTCCAATTAAGAAGCTTAAACCAATGGACGCTTAGGATTGTCTTTTAGCTGCTATACAATCGATTTGTTGTTACTTAATCAAATGTGAGGTAAAGCTACCAGATCAGCCACTCTTGACAGAAATGATCACTTTTGTTACTTGGTCTTGGGACATGGATGTAACAGATTAATCAGCATTAGTTCTTGTTTCTTCCAGCAATATGAACAAGATCAAAACATGGACGCATTCATAATTACATGTGCATATGTACATGAGCAACGTGTATGCACTGTAGCTCTAAATCGTTCCAAAACATAACACAACGACATATCACACAATTCCTTCGTACTCTTCTCACCAGTGAGGAAGCCAACCCCACACATATCCTAAGAACCAGTCAGTCAATTTAGATGATTCAAGCCAATGATATTTACCTTGTGATAAATTTCGAAGGTCCGTAGCATCTTCAATCAACTCTTGAACTTGCTTTTTTACAGTTAGAGGCTGCTCGGAATGCTCATTGAAGCCTGAGTGAGTGTGGGCATCAGTTTGAGGTTTGAGTACAATGCAGCGCTAGCTTACCGATAAGTTTTCTTTCTATCTGCGCAAGAACCTGTAACAAAGAATAAGCCAGGTTCAACCATAAGAAACGAAAGTCCACTGACCTGTAAAGCTTTACTATTAGTCATGCCAGTACTTGACACTTTGGCCATATAAGAATTGGTTTGGAGATAAGTAGCTATCAATGAGCCACTCATATTATCAATGACATTGGAATTCTTTTGCTCTGCTAAAGGGTGTCCTGCAATGCTCTGAGGCTTGACTAGAGTTGGGACGTGTCGTCCTGTCTCGGTTTTATGTGGATATAGCTTCTTTGCTGTCTTTTGCTCTTTTGCATCGTCTGCAAACTTGCCTTCTTGTGCATGAGGGATTTTTTGATCCTCCTCATTTGGATACTCTGCAGCTAAAGAGGGAGAAAGCATGTTAATAATACACAAATGATTTTTTGATGAAAACTCCTACTTCTAATCACTGCTTCTGATGCTATATCTTGATTGGCCTTATCGTCAAAGTTACTAGCAATTCTTTGAGTCCAACAATGAATGCTTACATTCCATGAAAGGAGAGGGTCATAAAGAAACGTCTCCAACATAGCAAGTAAAGTGCTGCGGCTATACCGCAATACATCCATGGTGATTAGTGAAGCTTGTTTAAATGATCCTCTTGATCCAGGGGTTTCCAGCCCTCCTCTAGAAGCAAGCTTCATTAATGACATCAATCGTCAGTATTTATGTTCAACATCATCAGCAACTAAGATTGCTAACCTCGAAGGCGTTTGTCATCATTCTAGTCAGTCGGAATGGGACCTTTTCAGGACAGAAAGGTCGTTCTTGCGCTATATTGAAAAGCTGTAGTCACATGTCAGAGTATGACATTATAAATCAGAAGAAAAAATTGGCCACTGACATCACCAAAATCAATGTGTAGCACCCCCCAGGTGAGTTGGTCAATCAGAATGTTGCTACCATGTCTATCACCCAAACCGATGATATACCCGACAAAACCTGCAAAGTCATTCATCAGCAATACCTGTATGAAAGGCAACTTATTAGTATTGTTACCCACTTGCAACGCCGATTGTTCTGGCAAAATTTGTTCTTCTTCTTATCCAAATGTCGGCGTCAGGACTTCTTTGCCAAAGAACATCTCTAAGATCGCCTATAAATGGTCTACATGTCAGACTCCTGATTCAAATGACGTCTCATCACACTGACTTTGGTTTGAATAGGAGAGAGTAGTTTTCAAACATTGTACCTTGGTGCTTAGAGGAAACTTGTCATAAGCACTCATTTCTGTCCATATATCAAACTTTGGGTTCCGCAGTTTAGTGAGGTAGGTATCCAGGTCGTACTGTGAATCGAGTATGTAAGATGAAATGAACTGAGAGTGTAAAAACTTACTCCTATTAGGGATGCACGCTCCTTGTTAGTGAGTGAGTGGTTCTTCTCTTTGTCTCTATTTGCTTGAATAATTGATTGTAACCTGAGGCATAGTCAAATCGCGCGTCTTCAACTATTACAGAAAAAACTTACTGCTGGGTGTTGGGTACCCAACTAACAAGACCTGCTGATGGAGATAGAGGTACAACCTCATATGGTAAAAGGTGTAAATTCCGACTAAAGGCGTCGGAGCGATGGTTGAGCAAAGTATTAATAAGATTGAATAATTGCATGATCCTTTCATGACCACGAAGATCCTCTTTCCCTGTGAGAGATATCAACAATTGTAGGAATTCATTTATTGGACGACGCACCTTTTAGAAGGAATGTATGATCATTTAAGTACGAACGAATCACAAGCTTTCGGGGAAGTTGATTGGAAGACAGAACATGCAGTGTAGGCCGGAAGCTGTCAATGAAGAGCTGGTCGTCAAGCTTGAGATGTGGGTCGTATTTGCCTACGTTGATCAATGAATTGGCGGGATTCCCCAATATCTGTATAACAGAAAGCTCACCAGGTACAGTCAAAATACAATCTCTTAGACCGAGAAGTCGAGGAGCGACACTGGCAAGATGTAATGTGACCCCAGGAAGTGTCCATTGTTTTAGTTGGGCGTCAAATTCTCCAGACAGCTATTTACTCTGTTAGAAAAGATACAGTGTAATAGGAAAATGACATACGCGAGATAATTGAGGGTATGCGTTGTTGACAAGACTTAATTGGCGAGTGGAGCCATACCGCACTAACATCTTGTTCACTTGTTGCAACTGCTCACCGAATTGCTGCACGAAATATTCTTCATCTGGAGTTTCAGGATACTATAATCATATATCAGTCTGACGCTGTTTAGCAGACGAGAATTGTTTTGTAGACTGAAACGGACTTTAAGTTTTTTCATCTGTTCCTCCCACATGAGCGGCACATCTTGCCAGCGTATTTCAGCCAAGTCTGAAATGTATACGTAACGATCAATTAGACTTTTCCATCTAGCAGTAATAAATTAGTCCACAGAATGAATTCAGCTAAAAAGAATATGAAGCTTACTTCTCTATCCAGGAGATAGACGTCCTTATCAGCTCTTTGCCGACCAACTCAGCTTGATTGACCAGACGTGTACCATCGGGCATGCTGCAAATGAAATCCATAATAACTCTAGCAGCTGTTTGGTGTTCTACTTTCTTCGTTTGAGTTGCCGTCAACAGAGGCCAAATCACAGCATGCGGATAATGTGAGGATATAGTCTTAAGGAGACTGATGAGGGTGAATTGAAGGTCTTTATGAGGTGTACCCAAACGTGCAATAAGCTGTGGAATGGCGGAGAGCCACGGTTCAATATCTGTCAGATTTAGCTGATTCTCGACCTCAACCAGGACCGCATGGTTCTCGCCAAACCTAAACCACAGTGTGACCAGCCGAAGCAGAGCTTTAATGACATACTCAGGGCTCTCCTTCGTCCGAGCAGCTTGGAATAGACCTGCTCAGTATTAGGAGTGTCGTTCGATTGTGGTTCAGCATGCATACCTCTCAATGCTGGAACAACTAAGAAGTTTTAATAAGATTATGTGTGTCTTCTCGATTCTTCGCCAACTCACTGTAGCTTCCTACTGCGACGCTATCAGATCGAGAAAACCCATTTTTTTCAAAAAGGGTAATGGATCTCTCTGCAAGGGAAAAAGCAGCGGTATGCCTACAGACATAATCAATCAGAGGTGTAACATGCAATAATAAAAGGTTTGCAAACCAAACAGGATCCAATTTAGAAGCCAAAGATGTATATGTTAGAACGGTTGATTGCTTATCCTAAAGATGTGTTGCTGTTAGTGTTATACAATTGACTGTCCTCTATGGACATCCTATTCACCTGTATCCAGTCGGAATCTTGTATCGCCGCTGTCCACTCCCCCAGGCGATAGAAACGCCGTGAGAGCGATTTTTTCTCGGAAGAGTCGTGTTCATTTGTGCTAGCAAGAGGCTGGAGACCTAATCCAGTGGCCTCAAGTTCATCCTTATTTATGTTGAGATGCTTCATATATCTATCAGTGTGATCATGAAGATGCTGTAACACCTTCTCCATTTCTTCTCGATCTTGTTTCTGATACGCTTCTTTCCACCTACAGAAACACTGTCAGTTGGTCCCCGAGAAGGCATCAAAGTACTCACTCAAACCTGAGCTTAGTATACTCTACTTTACATCCCTTTCAAAGATAGAACTTTAGTAATAACACACCAGATGTCGAAATTTGTTACGTACTGGAGGCGTAGCTTTGGGCGTGATTCGCTTTATTATTGTTTGAGCCACTTCATGCATTCCTGTGCTTTCACATAGTTTAGCAGTATTCAAGAAACATGATTGAAGCTCATAAGTTGATGGTGGACAAGCTAGGGTCCAGATTTCGAGCCGTTTCAGCCATGAATTAGCGTCTGCATGACTGCGTTTGAAGCGAGTTTTCCAAGTGTTAAGAATATTTTCTCTAAGTTCTGGTTGAGACTTATACTGTATTGCTTCCTGAAGTTCTACTAGAAACTCAGTTTTTGCAAGACTCTTTAGAGCCACTTGAGGTCCAATACCTAGCTGAGCTTGCAACTCATCATACGATAGGCTTTGGGCTTTATTGATGTGATGGAATGCAGAGGCATACTGCTCGTTATGAACATCGATAATAGCCTTGTAGAGTGATTTACTAGTCCCTTTGGGATGGAAAGCCAGATAATCTGCCATGGTATCAAAGTCTCCCTGCGTCGCCTCTAGTTCACATATGTCGCTGATTAGAAATATTTTGACTCACCATGTGCCAGGCGGCAGCCGTAGCCCAATGGGCAGTATTTCTTCTTTCATTATCGTCGAGGCCTTCAAAATATTCTTGTGCAAGCTTGTAACCTTTCTGAAAGTCACCAAGGGCATGATCTATTCGTTCAGTACTCAGTGAAATTACGTTTATGGCTGCAGCCATGCTTACAACAAATCATTTGAATATTGAATGAAGAGTACATTGTAATCTTTTGCCTCTGATCAATCTTGTTTTGGGCATCCAGAGCTCGTTGCCAATGACTCAGAGAAGTAATCCACATAGGCTCAGGTTCAACTTTCCAATCGTTCTCTAGCCACAGCAAACTGCTCCAGGCCGCGTCATATCCTGCTGAACCAACCCTATATATTTTTTAAAGTTAGCAGATTCATGACCATTGAGGTTAGCAACGTTACCTTATATTCGCTTCTACAAGATTAGATACGTTTTCCTGAGTAGGAAAAGCCTCCGCATTTTGTTCCATGTACCACAATATTATTCCAGGCAAAGGTTGATTGAGAGCACCTTGAAAATTCTTCAAAGCGCAGGTTTTGGCAGCCTCTTGCAGCGACGGCGAGAAGTTGACCTTTTCTTTAGAACAAAAAGCCAACAAATTTAGTATGGCTACTACAACGTCTTCGCTTAGATTGGCATCAGAAAACAAAGATACCAGCTTCTTGTCCACTGCGCTCTAAAACGAAATATCAGCGAGACCACCAATGGATAGTCAACATCAAACCCATGAATTACGCACCATGAAAGCAGCGTCTTCTTCCACTTGTTGGTAACATTTAAGAAAAGCCGTATGAAACAATTCATCATGTATAAGTTGCCCCAGCTAATTAAAATATTAGTTCAGACCAGGGTGTAACCAATAGCAGTGTAGTCCTGACTTACTCGAGAAGTAATGACCAGCTCTGGAACATTGCTCGCCTCAAGAGTGGCCTGGTAAAGATTGTGGAGCCAGACGGCGGGGCTATCATGGGCTGACACAAACAGAGTCTGAGACCACGCATGTTGAACGCTTCTTGGCTTTGGGGGGAGATTGTGTGCTAGAATCTCACCTAGTAATGGGTGTTGTTGGGATTCCGTGGGCTTGTCTGGAGCAACATCTTTTCCTTCCTACGCTAGCCAGTTAGCGCTTGTTGAAATTCGTAAAAACCAAGAAGCACATCAAGAGCACTCTTTGACCTATTTTCCTTATTGCCTCTTCTTATATTTATATCCAAACGTCCTAATACTTTTGCGAATTCCTCCATTTCCGATGCGTCCCGTTCTTTACTGAGAGATCTCAAAGGCTTCACAAGGCAGCTTTTCATGACATCCAGAGTTCCTGCGGCCTCATAAAGAAGTTTAAGTGCCTCTCTTGTAACTGTTCTCGGTTTCGTGACTTCTAGCCCTTTCAAGAGTAGAGGCAGCCAAATTGAGGATGTGTTGGCAAGAGCAGGGCGAAGCTTGGGACTAGACATTAGTCGAAGGCCCTCCAGCCATACTGTCTCATCTTCTGGGGAAGTGACTAAAGCCTGACAAATTAGAGGGACTGTTCGATGCAGAATATGGTGGTAAGTATTCCCAGACATCGCTAAGTTGGCGATAAAAGCTGAGAGCGAATTGGCTTATAATCTTCATGAAATGTTTGTGTCCAATCTTCCATGTTATGTGAAAGCTGCACTCCTTTCTACCTGAAAGTCATAAAGGAGCAAAAAAAGTTTTGATATGGATTACTACTTCAATAACCAACGGCATCAAATATAAAGTGATGATGTAACAAGAAGTACTTCCTCGCAATATCGTTATCATTGAAATTAATTAGTCTGTTTATTTCAATTTTAAAGACCAATTCTGTAAAAACCTGCATTCGCTGCTTCTCGTTAAGTCGCGCTATAGAGACAGTCGCTCAAGTAGATTGGTATCCGTCATGGTAAGAAGCTCATCTCTCTATTACAAGTAATTTGAAATCTGATTACTTGACACTTTTAGTCGTTGGCATATCTTGAACAAGAATCTACAAGTGGTATGATGCAAGAGATGATTATTATGGAAATTTCTTGACGAAATGAATTATATTGATAGCCCTACCCGATCACATTTGGAACGTTGCGTGGAGTTCCTCCAACAAAATTATATCAGCCTCTGCGGATGGTCATTTACGTATTTGGGATGCCGATGAGCTCACAAAGCCTGTATATGATATTTCTTCTCATCCGCTTGCTATTTCTTCCCTGTCAATAAACAAAAATGGACAACACGCATTAGCTGCTAGTCTTGATGGTACCATCGTCCTTGTGGATTGTGAGAGTGGTATAGAACTAGGGAGGGTTGATACGGGAAGAGAAGAGATCATTGATGGCGGCCATAGTAAGTGCATACAACTCGTTCCAGCGTAACGCTCCTTGATTACGGCTTTGTAGAGATACCTGCCTTCTCTTGTGCTCTTCATCCTCAATCCACATGCTTTGCTTGGTCTGGGCGTTCCTCTAAAATTGGGTTCAGCACAATACCAGGTGGAGATACTCTGACAGAATTAGGAAACAATGGGAACAACACCGGTAGAGGGGTCTTCACCCGGGAAAGTAAAGCGATTGAAGGCAGTAAAGGGAAGTTTGGTATGGACTTGCAATTTGTATGTAATCTCTATATATGTTCAATCAAAGATTCATCGTCTTACCATCTCTGTTTAAATTGAATAGTCTCCTGACGGTCGATCGTTGGCGTTATCCACAGAGCAAGGTCAAGTAGTTATCGTCGATGTCGAATCTCAAGCTGTTGTCGCTACTTATTCTTCTCACAACAAGGCAGTACGAACCATCTCATGGTCTCCGGATTCTCAAGTCAGTAACTAAATTTAACTGTGAGCGCCAAAAATTATTGATAAGTCTATGCAGTGGCTCTTCTCAGGTGCAGACGACAATCTTATTGTACTATACGATATCAGAGCTGGTTCGCAGTCGGATACTGGTGGGAAGGGGGAAGGGGCAGTTGCAGTGATGCAAGGTCACCAGAGCTGGGTTCTCAAAGTCGCTGCCTCACCAGATTCAAAATTACTGGGAAGCGGGTGCGTTCTGCTCAAATACTTTTCAATATAGACTTGCACTGATCTTGCAACAGCGGTGCTGACAAAGTTATCAAACTATGGGATATTGGTCAACGCAGCTGCGTTTCTACCTCCGCTGCTAATGCCGAAGTTTGGAGCTTCGCTTGGCAGCCCGAGGGCGCAACTTCTTTAGCACCTGGAAAGCAGTTTGCAGTTGCGGGAGACGACAATATCGTTACTTTATATCGTGCCGCCGGGGCAGCATAATATTGATATGCATTTTCATTTGTAACAGGCAATGGTGCTTGTAGGAATGTTTTGCTGATCTATCCAGCGTGTTCCACAATCTCTGTTATCAGCTTTCCGTCGACCACCTTGGTCTTCATCTGTTCCGGCACGGGCTTTTCTTCAAAGTCACCTCCTTCGCCTGTAGGTACAGATATGTTGATACTGCTCGTTTTGCTGGTAATGATCTCTATAACCTTCATGCACTCTTTGGAGAGATAAATTTGACCAGAGTCGGTCGTGTCAATCTGGATGGTAGGAATAGAGCCTGTAATTTGTACCTCAAAAGACGGGCATGAAGTGATTGACAAAGAGGATACCGCTGATTCCAAGACGATGGCAGTCTTCCTACATCCAACTGATCGAACGATGAATCAGTCAAGGAACAACTGTGATGAATCATCTTTACCCATGGTTATTGCATTGATTTTTCCACATATTTGTACAACGGAGTTTTTGCATCCGAAAACATGCACAGTATGGTGAAGCTCGGTCTTATCAATTTTGATTGATTTGTTATCTTCTTGGTTTTCCTGTTTATTTCTTACGTCAGCTATTCTCAAAGAAGGCAAACAAAATTGGCTGACAATGATCCACTTGTTGCCAGCCTCCAGCTCTATTTTAGCTGGTTTTTTAGCAGTAACGAATGAACCAGGTTTAGGTTTGACAGGGGGAGCAGGTCGCTTTGCGTTATCGGTAGATACTGTGCTACCAGAACGAAGCTGAGGATTCTTGTGAGTCATTTGAGATGGATCTACTTTGCGAAGGCCAGAAGTTACAGCACCACCTCGATTGAGATCGGCAAGTAAAGCGCCTGTTCCAGATGCTGAGGTAGTTGAAGTAGAAGGTTTACTGGCTGTGACAGCTGGAGCAGGGGAGTGAGGTGGGGCTGAGGACCTAGACGGGAAGGTTGATGGAGCTGGGGAGCCCTAATGTTATTAGATCTTCTGAAGACGCATACGCATTTACAGCTTACTTTTTGGTTCCACGCAACCCCAGTGGTGTGCCATTGCTTAACATATGACTGGAGAGTATCAAGTAGATCAATAAAAGACTTGCTCCAAGCAATAACGGCGGAATTGCTACGCTCTTATCAGCTGTCAAAGTTGGGCAATGAAACAATCATATATACACGAACGTGTTCTTGTATTGCTTAAATGCGCGATCGCACCAGAACTGTGTCGCGTTTTTCATCTCACCAATGACAGGTGCCGGTGTAGGCTTCTAACTTTTAGCAAGCATTTAAGTGAAATCAGCTTACAATTTGGACCCAACCCCAGGCTGCTACCCCTTCGCTCAATATATTAAAGCAAATAGACCAGTCATGACCCTCCTTGGACCGCCCAAACTTATCTTTGCTCTCTAGAATGTTTTGAATGATTTTGCCTTGAGGTTCAAGCAGTGGCCCAAGTGCGGCAGGAGAAACAGGCTCGCTATGATTGGATGCCAGGTGGAGAAAACTGAGCTGAGCTTCACAAAGAGGCTCGAAAAGCGATGACTATAGAGTCATCTCCTGCATCCAGGGTTGGAAACTCACGTGTTCAGCGACTAGACCGCCGACTTCTTTGGCCTGACCCAAAAATGCCTTCAGAGCTGCGTTAATAATCTCATTTTTGTAGGCTTGGACTGCGGGCGACACTGTGTTTATAGCTTCAGTAGCAGCAGAACAGGTTGGAACAGGAGGAGGAGTAGGAGGAGGTGGAGGAGGAACCTGGCCAGCAAGACCTTCATGAGTAACTGCTGTTGATATTTTAAGAGAGGAGGACTGAGAGACTGTAATGTCTTCCAGGCGACTAGTGACAGCTACATGGGCATTAGAATGATGGTTAAAACTATCACTTGGACTTCCTACCTTCCAAGCGTTTGCTGTTGAATAGGATCAAGTCAGTGTCATTGTGTCCACCATGACTTTACTCACAGAATAGTATTCATATTATTGATGCCATGTGAATTTCCATTCATGTTGTTGGGCGCTAGTCACAAATAGGAATGATAACAATTGTATCAACATTAGAGCATTGCTACAACTCAATGGTGTAGTCAAAGGGAATACCGTTTACGTAATTATATCTAGTTGTTTTGATTACCTTTTCCAAAATTATCTGGCACAAATTTATATTTTCGTCAACAACAATGATTCCGACACCTATCATTTCCCATTTGACTGAGAAAGACTACGAAAATGTTTATGAGCCTGCAGGTAAGACATCTATCAACCATGTATCGATACTCAACATGGGCAATCCTCAGAAGATTCTTTCATACTTCTTGATGCCTTAGAAGCAGACGTAGAAGAATTACGATCGTTGAAGCCCAGCATATGCTTGGAAATAGGGTACGTTTCTTACTTTAAAATGCTGATAGGTCTACTGAGTTAATGCTTAGTTCTGGTTCTGGGATAGTGTCTGCTTTCCTTACTAATCTACTTGGTAACGGCAATAGTTGTAAGCAACTTCTTATAGTGCGAATCTGTACGTTGATAACACAGATAGACAATATATCAACAGATATAAACCTATACGCATGCTCTACTACCTCACGCACCGGGACGGCAAATCAAGTACTCATTTCTCTCGCTGGCCTTGGTGCTTGAGTACATGTTGACTCAAGGTTAGCTCATCCTGGATCCAGTCGCATGCGATCTTGTACTGCCTTTTCTGCCCCGTTTAGCAAAGAAGATTGATGTACTAATTTTCAATCCGCCATATGTTCCGACTGACTCGCACGAGTGAGCATGGAAGTAAATATTCAGACAGATTTTAATGCGAAACCAAGGTTAAAATCCACTCAAGGCAAGAGAGACATCAGCGGGGCTTGGGCAGGCGGATTGGATGGCATGGATGTGACGAACAGAGTTCTTAGCCTACTACCCGTACACCATTTCTCAGGATGATAGAAAAGCGACTGTTTCTGACTCTTCTCATAGCAATTGCTCTCTTTCAACGGTTGTATGTATCTCGTTGCGATACAAGAGAACAATATTCCTGAAATATCTTCCATGATGTTGTCGCTTGGTTTACAAACAAAAGTATGTTCAAAAATTGACTTGTTAGCTGGATCAATATGAAACATTCTCTGACTTGTAGCCAAAGGAAATACTAAGACGTCGTGCCGGGCGTGAACACTTGTTGGTTCTTCGAATTGCAAAGCCAAGACAGGAGTCCGCTGCATGAAATGTGTTTTTACTGTCAAGCCTTCTGAAGAAGGATATGTACAACAGTATAGCTCAATTGAAATTATGACTTGCACAGAAATCACAAAGATAGGGAAATCATCACCGTTTCAGACTCTCGTCTTTGACGCAATATCCATCAACATCCATATTGCTACACCAGTCGAGTAGATTTTCGCGGCCTTGAGACACGTGGTGACCTGCCATTTGTAGCCAGCATATGACATCTCTCCGCAACAGTCTTCTGCTCCTCATCTCTTTTTGTCTCCAAGCGGGATGTCGAGTCTAAAAATTGATCCTTTGTTAAAACTACCTCCCCCTGTTGTTCCGCCTCATTGCAATTTAATTCTCCGTCTTCTTGGTTGTTAGCGAATTTTCGCTTCTGATGAGATTGTGTGGAATTGGCTGAGGAGGGTGTTGGCACTGAAAAAGTGTCATCAGCACCATTTATTGCTGTAGGAGGTGGCGATAATAGAGCGAGAGATATTGGTCGTCTTTGCTGCGAATCTTGAGCTTCGAGATGCCCGCTTTCCTTGCCATCTCTGCCGCCTTGGGAATCGAGTGGATCTGGCGTGGCCAAGTGAAGGTTAGTCATAGGCTGTGAGAAATCGTCTGAGCCTCCCATGCCACTTTCTAGATTTGTACCTGACGCTGTCGTTGGACGGTCCCATTGAAAGGGTGATTCAACTTCCAAATAAGAGTCTGAGGGGATAGGAGAGTCGAAAGACTGGATAGACCACATTGAATCACCCCCCAAACCAACTTGTTGAGACGCTGTCGGTTGTGATGTAGGGTCAGAGAGCCATTGGTTTCTCAAAGCTTGTTTCATGGTCAACCTCTTGGCCGGATCCTTCTCCAGAAGTCTAGCTACAAAATCAATAGCTGACACTTGTTAATAACACAGTATGCTCTCTACAGTCCAGTTCACCGTGAAACATACTTACCGTTTTTACTCATACCCACTTGCTCTAATAACAAAAGATCTGCTGGTTGGGTGAATCTTGCTCGAACACGTTGCTGTACACAAATAACTCAGTATTGAACGGCCTGCTGAGTAAAAGTGTCAAATACACACATCTACAGGTATTTCACTATCCTCATCGAAGGGTAGAGCTTTTGTCATCATACTGCGAGAAGTTATTCAAGAAAACATAAGGACCATGCGACACAACCAACCTGTACACAATTATTCCAACAGACCAGGAATCTACCACATTTTCGTATCCTGGTTGCTGTTTAGTCTGCATAACGACTTCGGGTGCCAAATACTGTGGCGTTCCAACCATGGAGACAAGCATAGTATTCGTATGAACTAACAATATAGGGCTAGGCATCTTTCTCTTTGGACTTAACTTCGGTGGACAAGAACTCACTCATTTTCGCGAGACCAAAATCCGCAACTTTAATTTTTGGACAACCATTATCTCCTTTGCTTAGAAGTATATTCTATAGAATTTATCAGCTGATCATCATGTTTTGAGTGACACAATACAACCTCTGGCTTAAGATCTCGATGTGTGATGCCTTTTGAATGCTAACGAAAAAGATATTACAGAGATAAGCATGGAAATTTTGATATTGGTATGCTACTCACTGTATAGGCCATTGCCCTACAGATTTGAATCGTTAGTTCAATGGCATGCTTCTCGGCTATCTGCAGGTTAGAGCGGAGTTATGTTCATGCAGTACTTCAGAAGGCGTACGTAACCCGCCACCACTCTCATTTGGCCATTGCATGATGTAGTCAAGAAGATCACCGCCGTCAACAAATTCAAGGACCAAACATATGTGTTGAGGATCCTCATACCAATCGATCAAACGACATATATTCTCCTAGGTACCCTTTGTCAGCGAAATGTCTCTTTAGAGACAGGAGAGGATATAGACATGTTCCAAGCTTCTCGTAATGTTAATTTCTCTATGGAATAGTTGAAGTGTCTTGGTATTCCCTGCAAAACGATGTTTCACAATTTGCTTCAATGGCGAGCTTGTCAGCAATGCATCAATTCACCAATTCTGAGAAATCTTACCTTAATAGCACGCATATCGCCGGTTTCCACGTCCACGGCTTTACGAACTTCTGCAAAGGTACCTTTTCCCAGCCTAGAATACATATTTCATCTCAGCATTATCTTATATGATTCTCTTTGAAAGCCTACCGTTCCAATAACTGGTATCTTTCAAAAACTTCGCCAACTTTACTAAGGGTTTCATGACTGCTTGTGTCTGTCCTGGAACCTTTACTTCCAATTGAGCGATAGATATACCGAACATCATGGTAATCAAGTGTTTCTGGATGACCCAAAGAAATCTCGTCTCCATGTTGTAACAACCGACGGACACTGACTCGAGCTCCATTGACAAAAGTGCCATTGCTGCTCTTGAGATCTTCTACCCATACTTCTGGTTCACGTTCCCCATCTTTCCATGCTTGGGTGGTTTCTGCTGATAATTCACTTCCGGTTGCGCTTTGTATGCCCAAAGTGAAGCGACAGTGGATATTAGACACTCTTTTCTCAGCAAGAATAACATCGTTTCTCGTAAGGGCATGTGGGCCCCGTCCTAGCTGAACAAAAGGCTTGGACCAAGGGACTTTGAGGATGTCTCGATCTGAATGTGTCGAGATAAAGATTGCCCCTACAGACCTTGAGTCAATGGAGAATCAATTGAGAGATTTGGAGTGTTAGTAGGGCGTACAATACTTGTGGCGTGGTTCTACCTGACTATTTAAGCAGCCTTGAGTATTTTGTGTCTGACTGAATGTAGGTTGTGATAATTGAGTAGGCTCAAAGATGTCATCGCTAGGTAGCTGAGACATGAATGATGGCGATGAAAAGTGTCTGAATAGCTGAGAAAGAAGTGAGCGAACTTGCTGTAATAGAAGTGAGTATGTTACAATGTTCACTGATAATTTTGTTTTATATTTTAGCCCTTCTTAACGCGTCTCTGGGATGTGGAGGCACGTGATTACGTAATACCAATCCCATGTCCACCTCCAAGTCTGATTCCTTTCTTTCGTTATATTCCATGAATAATCCTCTTGATAAGCTGATACATACAATGCCAGACATTGAGTCAAGAATGGAACCTTCGGAAACTGACGCAAATAGCGTCACTGCCTTGCCTTTAGCGGAAAAAAGTACTGCAGAGCCTGTAGCAGCACCAAATGTTCACCATGATCAGCAACCTAAAGTAGATACGAATACTTCTCCTGCCCCTATACCAAGCTCTGTTAATAATGCTCCTAGTCAGAGCGTTAATAGGAATGACTTTAAGGAAGAGGTTGATCAGGTTATGGATACTTTGAACTCATGGTGGGGTGGTGTCAAGAAGCAAGTATGTACATCCTCATTCACCAGCGATCCCCTTGCTAAACAGAGCTTAGTCCGCTTCGGCATTCACCACTTTAAAAGCCGATATTGATAAGACCGTCTCACAAGCTCAAGCTGATTTTGAGTTTTTGAAGACTGCCAAAATGGAAGTGGTACGCAAAGAATCGTCTTATCTGCCAATCACACAAGATGTTCCCATGAGTGATGAAACACAAGAAACAAGCCAGCCAAAACTTGTTGACAAGGGGAAAGGAAAAGAGTCAGCGCTTCTGCAACAATCGCCGTCAGAAGAGCAACCAGGCGGTACGGCTTTCTTCGAACTACTTGCAACCTCAACATTACAGTTTCAAAATTCTATTCGATCAAGTTTGAAATCAACCATAGAAGCAGCAGCTTCTAACCCTACACTATCAAGTCCTCAAGCTATTCGCCAGCAGTTGGCCCATAATTTGCGTCTTTCTTCTGCTCGCGAAAACTTGCAGTTGTCCGTCAAGCAAGCTGAAAAGCTGGCCGAAGAATACTTGCGTAAAGGTGACCAATGGTTCAAAGGCGCTGAAAAGTGGATGGAAGATGCAGTCAAAGTCGTTCCCCCTAACGAAGAGGAAACACACATCGTTAGCTTAGGGTGGGATGGTAGCGACTGGTATTCGTTTTCCACTTCGAATGATCTTGGCAATGAGAAGCATGACTCCAGATCCTTGCGATCTCACGCACCACTTACATCACCAGCTAGTTCACGGAAGGATGCACTCTTGCAACAACTTCGCGAAGATAAAGGCCTTCTCATGGTCGACCCGGAGGGCGAGAACGAAACTGAAAAGAGGAAAGCAGAATTTCGTGAATGGGTCAAAGATCACTGGGAACATGAAATGGCAGAAGGAAAGCTCAAAGAAGAAGGCTTTGTTGGAGAGATTCGTATGGAGTTAGGTTAGTTATTCCCACAATTTTCTTTCCCAGCTGAATAAATGTTGCGTCTAATCATATCAATCACAGTACCTGAGCATCTAACGGATATACAATTCTGGCAGCGGTACTTCTTCCACAAACACATGATTGAGGCAGAAGAGCAGAGGAGAAAGCTTCTGCTTCAAGGTAGATAGCGTTGTATGCTTTCCGTTATTCTTGCTGACTGTATACCAGTCTCTCAACAGGATCAGGCTGACGACTTCAACTGGGACGATGAGCCTGAAGAAACAACGCCGCCCAACAAAAGCCGTAGTTCTCCTGGAAGTTCTACCGATGTAACCACTCCCAAAGTTGTAGACAAGAGTCAATTGCCTCCTACAAACAATGCCGAGAAAAAGCCGATCATATCTGTGATTGCTAGTCCTCACGATTCTGAAGAAAGTTATGATTTGGTTAGCGATCAAAGTGGAAAAAATGCTAAAGTCTTGCCTCCTACTGAAGATGAGGATTCCGATTGGGAGTAATGAAAGGGTTTTTTCAGAGTATTGTTGTATATGTCATACGAATGCCATTGTTTCCATCACTCAATATCTCAGAATCTGTTGTCTAATTTGTTAAGTTTGGATTGTTCTGTTTTCAGTTGCTATCCTCTCGAAAAAAATATCCCTCGTTTAACCTATACATCATCCTCCCTTACTATATCATTAATATTTCACTTGCGGGAGATGTGGCCCACTCCATACATCACATAGTTTTCATGACGACTTTAAGTCTACTACAGCTACAAGCTGTACTCAAATTGTTCAAACACTCTGTCGCATTTGATTTCTCATTCAGATTGTTGTGCTGTTACTTTTAAAGCTATGTTGTACCATGTTGCACTGCAACATTGCTGACAGAACGCATACCTACAGACTTTCTAGGGAAACGTTTGTGCTATATGAATAAATCAACAAATCTCGCCTTAAGTGTAAATGGCCAAAAAAGTTTGATGTGCTCCTGCCAACTATCCATGGACAAATCGCTTGTGATAAGTTATCCATACCCTTACAGCCTTTAGAGACCTAGCAGTATTCCTGTTCTTGATGACATGGACCAATAAAATCTCATGCAATATATAAGAATATAATTTCATAGTGACCTAGGATGAGATATTGAGCAAAGCCAAATTCAGCTCGTTCACTGTCCAACTTGTAGCCGTAAAATGCAACTTATTCTCTGAAAGTGCAAGGACCTATGCAGTATCACTGTATTGGCAACTATCAAAGGACGCAGCACCTGATGGTCTGGAAAGCGATTGTGCGCAGCTTCAAGCACCCATTTGTTGTGCTTTGAAGCTCAAAGGAAAACTTCAAGTCTCTAGACAAAGTTGGCATTGAAGAGTATATAGAGAGGAGTGAGTGGAGCGATTATGTCCATATGTTGAGACAATAATGATCAAAGAAGGCGTGCGAATCCTATGCTGTGAAAGACAATATGCCATGTTATAAGCAAGCCTGCAAAGAGTTTAGAGACGCTTATGAATCCAGATAATAGGATGTAGATGTTTGAGCTGAGAATGGCAGTCGTAAATATCGTGGATATCCATAGCTGATATGCAATGTTGTTGTTATTTTTCGGGATAGTTTGTGCATAGTTTGGCAGCATAAGATAATATGAATGATGAGTAATGAATCAAAAAAAAGAAATATATAAACATATAGAAACAATGGGGGTAGTCAATTCCACTTAGGGTTGTCAATTCTTACATGAAAAGGACGGAAGCAAATGCTTTTCGTGACAACTACCGGATCGGGCAATCTTTTGGACGAGAAATTGAGAAACCAATTTTGCCTTTTCGTTTATAACACCTTCTTTTACATCTACATTTCTTCTCTCAGAGATCAACTACAGGTATGTCGAAAGCAACAGCAACCTCAGATTAGTCAGGCAAATCGAGTGGTAACCCTAGACCGCCGCCATACCGCTGCGTTGCAGAGATATCAGTCGCTCCTTCGATCCCATCTCATCCTCAAGCTTCCGGCACGTTAATGGGTCCTCCTGCTTCTACACAGCCCCGACAGACCCAAATGCCAGCCAGTACACGATTATTTGTCCCTTTGAAACCGCCAGGGATGTCAATGTTGGCTCGACGTCCAGAAGGACTGGGACAATGACACTACAGTCGCCTCAGAGGACGGACGACTTTGATATACGGATATGGGACGTATTTGGCAATGTCACTTTCGATTTTTCACGACAGACGTTGGTGGTTACTGTAGCTGGAAATGCTTGTGGAGTACTATGTAGGTAGCTTGCTCATCGTAAGAGGTATGAAGAAACGCAGCAAGTACAAGTGCATGATGATTGAGATACGCATTATGTATGAAGAGTCTTCACAGCTAAGATCTGATCCCGCAGATGATCACGTGACGTTTCTGAAGAGGATAGTCAATTCTGACATACAATGTAAAATTGAACAGGTTTAGAATTGACTTCCCCAAATATTTAGAGCTTTTGTTTTTTTCTTTAATCACGCTTATTGTCGTGTACGTTGCATTGTACGCAACAGAGCTCACTCATGTTCAACCGACAGGAATTTTTGACATGGTTTCAAGAATCAGGCGGCTGGTACAACAAAGACCTTGTGGATCTTGTACCATTTCCAGGAATGGGTTATGGTGCTATTGCCATGAATGATATTCCTGTGAGTCAAGGCTTTCTGTTTTGCCTATTTCCTAAATGGGCTGGTACAAAAACTTACAAATGGTCTGGTTTCTCAATTCGTAGGAGGATGAACCTTTATTCCACATTCCGGATGATCTTATCCTTTCACCATTCTCCTCAGATCTCAAGAATCGATTGAGTCGGATGGAATGGGATCATTTAGCCCATGGATGGGCACAGTTAATATTGGTTATGATGTGGGAAACAATCAAAGGGCCGAAAAGTCGCTGGTCTGCTTATCTTGGTTAGTTCTTTCATCACCATGGAACAAAAAAAATTATGACAGACACAGCATTTCAGCAAATATGCCGCAAAGGTTTGATACGCCTATGTTTTGGTCAGAAGATGAAAAAACAGGTCTTTCAGGAACAGATATCGAACGTGAGTATTGGTCAGTGCTCGTTAAGCAGCATCCTAACCAGAATAAACCCATAACATGTCATAGTTCGCATTGGCAAGGAGGAAGCTGAATTGGAATATAAAAACACTGTCCTACCCATCATACAAGTAAGAATTTGTAAGACTTGGCTTGCATCAGCGGAGTTGACTTTGTTCAGGCCCACACAGAGCTATTCCCAATTGATTCTCCCCATACGACTATTGAAGCTTTCCATATTCAAGGATCTCGCATATTATCACGGTCATTCACTGTACCGACGTCACACTTTGGAAGCAAGTCTTCTAACGAGGGTAGTGACGATGAAGAAGATGACGTAGCGGTGATGATACCATTTGCTGATATGCTGAATGCTGCATGCGGAAAGGATAATGCGCATCTTTTTATGGACGAGTTGTCTCCACAACACTCTGCTAAGGGGGTTTCCATGAGAACAACTAAAATTGTGGAAAAATCAAAACAAATTGTCAGTTATTTTTCGACAATATTTGAGGAAATAGTGGTTAACGCAGTTGCAAAATCAGTTTAACACATACGACTCCCCACCTAATTCTGAATTACTTCGAAAGTATGGCCATGTTGATGTATTGCCACTTCCCTCCCCACTGTTGGCACTATTGGAACCCTCTGAAATTGATATCTGGCCATATGGTAATCCAGCAGATGAAGTCCTTCTTCCAGGTGATCTCATCGTTAATTGCGTTGCAAAAGAGTTGGATGACAAGGTCGACGAAAGCTGGGAAGGCGATGTTCAAGAAAGGATTGATTGGTGGCTTGAAGAGGGCCAAGATGAGTATGTTGATCAACCTGTTTTTTTAATTTGAGATACCCTGAGATTACAATCTTATGTTTTGGTAGTGTTTTCCCTCTCAGCTTGTCCCCAAGTCTTGATACGAATTTAATCTCTTTTATACGATTGTTGCTTTATGATAATGAATGGCAAAAAGCAAAGAAAAAGGGAAAAATTCCCCGGTCTGCTGTGGATGATACTGTCGCTTCTATATTGATCCGGGCAGTGCAGCAAAGACTTGGTCAATACAAGAACAATATTCAGGTTTGTTGCTTATTGCACAATGATTTCAATATACGATACTTACAAGTCTTTGAATAGGACAACCTTAATTCACTTCAGACGTTTTTGGCAATGTCCAGTCCAGAAAACTCATCCAAAGAACCATGGGAATTGCCACAGACGAGAGCATTTTGCGCCACAGTTGTGAAACTTGGTGAACAACGGTCTCTGCATCTAGCTGCAAGAACTATACCTCAGGCGAAAAATACTAACGATGATTCCAAAAAAAGGAAAATACAGTCATCACTTACACGAGGGATGAACAAAAGGCTATCATAATACGTTTTACATTATGAAGTAGTGTCATGAATATTACCAATAATTAATATCCACGCTCTGTACCAAAAGGTCACAATAATGCAATCTACGTTGCATTATTATTTATTGGCTATATTCCATGTCATAATTCCAAGGTTCTGACAAGTAGTATTTTTTAAAGTTATTATTAATCTCCCCTAAGCCCAAGCACTGAACTCTAGACTTTACGAAGTTGTTACGATCCTGACATCGGAGGCCTTGGATCCGGAGCAGGAGGACGATGGCGAGAGGCGAAATTAAAATTCGTGCTAGAATCGACGATGATAATTGGTCTTGAGGTTGTTGATAGTGTTGGATGTATGAAAGTGGTGAGGCCTAGTGGTATAACATATAATAATTGATCCTCGAAGAGGATCACACATTGTATAAGCGATTCTTATATATTTATGTAATGGATCAATATAAACAAACAATAGAAATTAGAAATTCAATAGAATTGTCCTTGCCAATGTTGAGATTCTGCGCTGTGTAATGAGTGAAGAAGTGCAGCATATGTGTGTCATGAATATTACCAATAATTAATATCCACGCTCTGTACCAAAAGGTCACAATAATGCAATCTACATTGCATTATTACTTATTGGCTATATTCCATGTCATAATTCCAAGGTTCTGACAATGTGCAGGGTCGTAAGAGTATCATACGTCAAACATACGTCTCTACCTTAACCTCTTAACTATTACTTGTCCACCAATAGTCTTAAGCCAAAGACATTCTATCTAATCTTGGTAAGACTATGGGCTGGCTCGCTTTCAGAAAGTCAAGATTTGTTGGTAGCAGTAAGGCTATAATGATATGAAGCAGTAATTCTTCATCCTCGGCCATAGAATTTGCATGAAATACCACGTCCCGTCCGATCCGTGAAGTCAAGTTGCATATCGCTCGGTTAGTACCAAGGTGGGGGACCACTTGGGAATCCCGGGTGCCGAGGTTTTTTTGGCCTCCTCAAGTATCCTCTTGTTCTTAAATATTGCAGACAAGCTTTTTGTCAATTTAGAAGCAAATTCTAAACTCCTTTGAATGCTTTGCTTATTATGAATCATTTGAGTGACCTGTTGTTGCAAAAGACGTTGATTATGTTATTTAGAAAATAGATGCAACATATGGGTAAAAATGATTAACGCACATCATTGAACCCCTGGAAAGATTGAATGACTCCCAAGGTGTCTGTTTATACTTTGCAGCTAGTTAGCATAACCAGTTCAAGAAGCACCAAGAGAGACTACTGAAGAATCAATAGATCATTAATTTATGAGAACGTTATGATCCTGCATCCGTACTATTCTATCTTCCCCTGTCGTTCTGTGCAAGGTTGCAACACAGGTCGGGTCTGTCTATCGACATTCAGTTCGTAGATACATGGAAAATGCTCGTTGGGTATATGATCCTCTTCGTGGATCAATTTATCAAATGTGGGTCATAACTTTGGAGTTATGACATGAAATATAGCCAATAAATACTAATGCAACTGTCAGGAATGAGGTTGTTCTTGGGCTTGATCTGGGAGTCCTTGGGACGAGTGGAGTATCTAGGAGTATCTATCTCAAATAGATGAAGACAGCTATCAAGATTCATTCCTTGGGGAACTATGAACCACAATCCCTTCCTTATATCTTGTTTGCTCTGCATCCTTCAGCCAGGTTCTAGTTCAACCAACTAT
Organism: Cryptococcus depauperatus CBS 7841; assembly: GCF_001720195.1. NCBI lineage: Eukaryota > Fungi > Basidiomycota > Tremellomycetes > Tremellales > Cryptococcaceae > Cryptococcus > Cryptococcus depauperatus. The sequence goes on along the minus strand of NC_089468.1, from coordinate 2,831,051 downwards.
ACCATTCCTCTGCATACACAGTATGCTGTGTTCTTATATCCTTTCCTTGTACATGGTCCTGACAGCAACTCCGATGGCATTAATTATGACCATGTGGTTGAGAGCGTGGGATTTAGCTATTGGTGTTTTTCATGATATTGTGACTATTAAGCTTCGGCACTCTAACAAGCTTGTCTTTAGTTACCAAGAGCACTTGGAATAAAATTCACCGTTGATTCACACTCGGGTCTTGCTGCCGTGTTACTACTAAAGACTGTAAGTATCTACCGCCTTCTGCTCTAAATTCCAAGACCACCGTTGTCGGAATTGTAAAATATAGCCTGTTTTAATTGAAATCCGGGGAGCAGTGAAAGATTATGCTGTCCATCGCATTGAGTGTTATTTTGATAGTATATAAGAATTTGGGCATAAGAGGGAGGCAGTGGGTATGTAGAGTAGTCATAAAAATATGAAAAACCAAAATTAGAAGGAAGAAAAAGAAACCATCAAGAACCAGCAGAGGAAGGTAAACAAGTATTCTCTAATAAGGGCTATTGACGATCTCGTTACGAGACACCCTATTTTTTGCTGAACTAGGCAATGAACTTCTAGGAGCAAGTGATGAACGCGTTGGCTATACGACTATCAGGACACAATCATAGCAGATCTTGGCCAAGTTGGGTATCATGCTTCAACAGCCTATTATCAAAGAGAGATGTTTAACATACCTTCGCAAGGTCTTTCTTATTGGCCATGAGGACATTGTGCTCGAGGGCGACAATGATGTTTTTGTCTGCACCAAACTTGAAATTGTCTGCTACGACGCGCGAATCATATTGCTTTGAATAAAGAGTTCATGTCAGTGGACAGAAACTGGAGCGGAAACAGCCTATACCTTTATTTGGTAATCATCCGCACGTCCTTGCTTGAGTGTCCGGAAATTCCCTACAACAAGTGGTAAATGATTTGAGCGAGTTTTGTGGATCGTTGTCTTTACATGTAATGACATAGTTTCCAGTTGATGTCACAATTGCCTTTTCAGCATCATTGATGCCTATGTTGAATCTACTCGACCATTTTAGCGATATACGAGGTGTTTGAGGAGGTAAGGCACCATACCTTGCTGGGGTAAAAGATACAGGGTCTTTCATATAAGCAACATGCTCAGATTTCAGTTGAAGGCGCCTCGGTATAGGCTTGCTATCGCTAGGAAAACTGCGATCAAAACCAAGAGAGCCTTTGTAACGACCATCTCCAATGAGAGTATCAATGAGCAACAAATATGTTTTGCAAGTAGCAACAAGCCATCGGCCATCTGCAGAGACATCCACCCCAATAATAGGATCGCCAAGTGCCGGCAGCGCAGTCTAACGAATTATCAGCAAAATAATACTCATATTTTATTGATATACTTTGGCATTTTTTCCAATTGAATCGAACAGTCTGAGATCTCCTTTGTTGCTTGCAACCACCAGTTTGCCTGACTCTGTCGTGGTAGCAGCAGAAAAGTCATTCTTAGTGGCATACTGCTTAAATTGGCTATCCACCAGCTTATTTCCAGAGACCCTTGGGTCAATTCTGAAAATACCATTATGGGCTACCAAACTATAAGTCAATTTTCTAATTAACACGAGAAAAGCATACAATGGCCAACAAGAGTTTGCTGGGGATTCATCTGGGCGTATTTCGTCCTTTCTTCCATATAAGCACTGAGCTTTCAAACACAAATCCCAGTACACTCACTCCGGTAGAATATTGCTAACTTCCACAAAATCAGAAACTTTCCATTCATCTACGACTTTGCCATATTCCAAGTCCATGCGATATACCGAGTTTTTATTGTTGGGGTCGAGCAAAAGCATATCAGCATCCTGATTATGAAGCATAACCTGATCATGCAACCATCAGTATTTTGCTATATTGATGCTACATGGAGAATAAGCCAACATGCTTTTTGAGGTGAAAACGTTTTGCCCTCTGTATTTTTGATGTGATCTATAGCTGTTCGAAATTTGAGCCGATCTCCATCATGGGCGAAGACACCAATCATATCTCCTCTGGTGACAAAAGATTGATCGTTCTTGTACCCGACTGCCAATTGCTCATTTTTAGAGCCTCGTTTTAGATCACTTTCATCTTCTGATATAGCTTCTTCATCTGCATCATGATCGCTTTCATTTCCCTCTTGATCTGACCCATCTTCATATTCTTCATCCGGCTCGAACATCTCAATGTCTTCGTATGCTTCTTGAATATATCGTTGCTCATCTGCCTTTGCTTTGGCATAGTTTGTTTTGTTCTTGCTTTCCCACATAAAAATGGTAAACTTGTCTTTCCACTCACCAAACACATCCTCCTTGAACCGAAGGCACCATGTCATCGGAGGAAGACCGTCACCCTCACGGAAAGTGAACATGAAAGCTTGGTTGTTCTAGCCGTTTTGTCAGATAGCTTTTACAACAAAATTCATATGTCGGCTTAATCACATACCATATCAAACCTTGCATTCAGGTCTGCATCAATCGGAACAGAGATAAAAGGAGTAGAACCTTGTCTAACGATGATCCAGGCTGCATCGCGATTAGTGGCGTACAACACATTGACAATATGACTGACTTTCAAAGGGACCATTTTCTGCCAAATCTGCATGGACGTTCGATTCCTGTATGACAAACAAATCGGTTTCTGTGTCAAAAATATAAAGTTCTGCAGGAGCTTGATGGAGTACAGGAACATCCTTGAAAGGATCTTCTTGTATAGCAAGTGATGAGAGTTGCTCCTCAAAATCAGAAATTCCAACTGAATCTTTCACCTCGCTCTTCTCAATAGCTACGATTGGCGTGACAGCCTCTGTATCGTACTTCAATGTTTGTAATTCTTCATTGGATGCTTCTTCATGGGAGCGAAGGTGTTTCTAATATGTAACGTCAGAAAGGCGCTATGAAGTGATGATACCCTTACTCGTTCGTACATGCAGTGAAGAAGAGTTAGCTCAAATAGCGAGTTTGTCGCCTTGGGAACAGACTGATCACGAATGAGATTTGTTTGCTGGTACCTCGAAAATTACAAAGACTGACCTTGCTGCTCACGAACTCCCATAGATCACCATCTTCTCCGCTGAGATCCTTCCAAGAACAGGTAGGGTCACCATCGAGAGAGCCAAACCTGAACTGCAATGCTTGGTCTATCAGGAAAACACGCTCGTCGTCCGCTATGGTGTGCAAGATCAGACATTGAAAACTTTGTAGCTAGCCGTCTGAGATTATACACACTTTCTGCATCATCATCAAGGAGTTGTTCCTCTCCTTCATCATAGGCGCGAGTGATAACCAACTGATATTGATATTCTACACCTGTTCTGCGAATGGTTGCAACGGCGTCTTGAAAACTTTGGATGTTCAGCGCAAGTTCGTGTATCCAATGTGGCTTACATGCATTCTCTTGATCCTTTGATACTGTCTGGCCGAACAAGATAGAGCTGACCAGCCGGGATCTGCATTAGTTCTGGGTTGGCTGGGTTTCCCCACATTTTGCCGAGCACTACAAGCACCCATAAGCGCAGTCTGCAACAGGCGCCTGTTTACTTACACGACTTAAGTACAAACATAGTGATTGTTGCTGGGAGTAAAATTGAAAATACAAGTAACAGCAAAATACTTTCCAGTGGTGGCAAAAAGCGTTACTGTTGTGGATGACAACCAAATTAATCACGTGATTTAATGTTTGATATTCCATTACGTAATCAGATATCAGACTTTTGCATTCGACACATCAGCCTTCCAACCCTCTCGTAACTCTTTGTGTCCTGTTTTCGCAAAAACATCTTTTACCTTCCTTCTCATAGACTTTATCGTTTACGTTACTTTTCGATGGCAAGTAGTAACTCATACCAATGCAAAGACTCGTAATACTAACTTATTCTCTCATTAGGGTCAAGCACCGTCAACCGGAGCAAGTGGTCCTGGCGGCAATAAGAAGAACCACAAGGACAACAAGGAGAAGGTGAACTGTCCTCTTTCTTTGACTAGCAACAATAGCATTAATCCCTAGGTTACAGCCCAAATGGGAACCGCCAGTGCCCACTCGTATCGGTAAGAAGAAGAAGCGTGGTCCCGATGCCTCGTCGAGACTCCCCGCTGTCTACCCTACCACTCGTTGTAAATTGAAACTCCTAAAGTTGGAGAGAATTCAAGACTACCTGTTAATGGAAGAGGAGTTTGTCTCCAGTCAAGCATCTCATTCCGGCGAGGATCGAACAGCGGATGACCGTTCTCGCGTTGATGAGTTGAGAGGTTCACCAATGGGCGTCGGTACCCTAGAAGAGATCATCGATGACGACCACGCCATTGTGTCTCAGGGAGGTGGATCGGAATACTATGTGGGAATAATGTCTTTTGTTGATAAAGATTTGCTTGAGCCCGGATGTTCCGTCCTTCTTCATCACAAAACTCATGCCGTAGTCGGTGTTCTTGCCGATGACACCGACCCAATGGTCTCTGTAATGAAACTGGATAAGGCTCCTACGGAAAGTTATGCGGACATTGGTGGATTGGAAAGTCAAATTCAAGAAATCAAGGAATCTGTCGAACTTCCGCTCACTCATCCTGAACTCTACGAAGAAATGGGAATCCGTCCACCTAAAGGCGTCATTCTCTATGGCGTACCTGGCACTGGTAAAACCCTCCTTGCCAAAGCCGTCGCTAACCAAACTTCTGCAACATTCCTTCGTATTGTTGGATCCGAGCTCATTCAGAAATATCTTGGTGACGGTCCCAAACTCGTGCGAGAATTATTTCGGGTAGCAGAAGAAAACTCTCCAAGTATTGTATTCATTGATGAAATTGATGCGATAGGCACAAAGCGATATGATTCAACCTCAAGCGGTGAGCGGGAAATTCAACGCACAATGCTTGAATTACTCAATCAACTGGATGGCTTTGATACGCGTGGTGATGTCAAGGTCATCATGGCAACGAATAAGGTATCTCAAATTACTGCATAGGTTGACTTACATATGATTAACGAGTTTTAGATTGAAAGCCTTGATCCAGCTCTAATTCGTCCTGGCCGAATAGATAGAAAAATAGGCAAGCATTATCAAATAGAAGACCTTGTCTGCTCCTAACATTTCACGCAGAGTTTCCTCTTCCTGACACGAAAACGAAGAGGCATATTTTTAAACTTCATACTTCTCGAATGTCTCTGGCCGATGACGTGGATCTAGAGGAGCTAGTCATGACAAAGGACGAGCTGTCTGGAGCAGACATCAAGGCCGTTTGCAGTAAGTACACCTTGTCAAGAACCCGCTAATTTTCAGCCGAGGCTGGTTTGTTGGCTTTGCGAGAGAGACGAATGCGCGTCACAAAAGTGGTGAGTGCCGGTCTTTGCCCTAATTATAGAAATGCTGATAATTCATTCAGGATTTTACAAGTGCGCGAGAAAAAATTCTTTATGGCAAGGACGAAAACACCGTGGGTTATTGCGACTATTTCCTCGCTGACTTTGTAGCCTGCTGGGTTGTATTTATGAAAAGCTGGAAGGGGAATACAGATGAGCAAATACCAGGTTTGATGCATCATACATATTCACAAAGTTACTATCGTACATATAATGTCTTCCAACTCATTTATTATGCTTGAATTATCTTGAAATGTTTATTTTTCACTTAGGTTTTTGAATGGATAATTTTCATTAGTGAGCAAAGTATGTTTGTCAGTAATTCATTCATATTAAATTGCCTTCATGAATAACAATGTTCAATTAAGTTCTCCCAGCGATAATTTTATAATTGTGCTAGAAAAAACAGGATAACATTTGCCAACACGAATTTGCGTGTGTTCTCAAGACATCTTATTTTGATTTTCCACTTTTTTTCATTCCTTTACATTAAATTATCATTTCTAACTGGCTACTTTCAGCTTTCTCCCATCCAACCAACATATACGTATAGCTTACTTGATGATGTTTGGTGGAAACAGCACGAGGGCTCAAACATCCACAGCTACTCGAAGGTATGTAAAGAGCGGGTGTCCAAGCCAAATAACGTAGATACAAAGCTGAATATCCACAAAACGTTACTAGACTTATGAAAGAATACAAAGACCTTACTTCAGATCCGCTCCAAGATACGATTACCGCAGGTCCAGTCTCCGAGGATAACATGTTGGAATGGGAGGCTCTCATCCAAGGTCCAGAAGGTACACCATACGTAAATTTTTTGTTGATACTTACCATCGGCGGTTTCTAAATAAGCTTGTTGCTTTAGGAAGGTGGCGTCTTTGCTGCTAAACTAATTTTCGTAGGTGTGATAGAATGTGAAGGTAGGCATAATTGACTCACAGATCCTAGCCCTCTGACTATCCGTTAAATCCTTTTACTATGACCTTTGAACCCCCCCTCTTACATCCCAACAGTCAGTTGAGTTGAGATCGTCTTTGGTCTAGTAATAATCGTAATAGCAGTCTATCCAAATGGTCTTGTGTGTATATCTATCCTACATCCACCAGGAGACGATCCCCTTCAATACGAATCAGCTTCAGAACGATGGTCTCCGGTGCAAGGGGTCAGAAGCGTCTTACTCAGTGTCCTGAGTATGCTTGCTGAACCCAATATTGAGAGCGGCGCCAATATTGAGGTGAGCATCATTTTATTTAATACATTACATGGCTGGCTTTTGACTAACCATCGCAGTGCTGTAAACTATATCGGGATAACAGACAAGAATTTGAAAGACAAGTACGTGAGCAAGTAAAGAGTCTTTTGGGTATATAGTTGCAGATGTCACATGATTGGACATGTGCCAAAGCCGCGGCCCACATTCATGTCTACTCTGTGTCTTGGTGATATCCAGCCCTACGCATCTCACCCAACCTTCTTCTAGCAGCTCCAAGCTCCTTCTCTAATTTAAGAATTTCCACTTGCTGTTCCATCTCTCGTACTTTGAACTCGTGTGAGGGCATTGACTTATAATCAATAGCATCATTGTCTCCTTGTTTGTTAGAGATGAGCTTAACTTGCTTGACCAGCGCTTTGCAGGCATCTGTGACGGCCTTGGCAGCGAGCTCCAAACGTTGTTGAGTTTTTGACATGAGAGAAGCTTTGACTCGAGATGCAGCAACGAGTTGAGCGGTTGCTGCCGATACCTCGTTAGAAGCTACAATTAACTGTTCCAGAGAATGTGTGCCAGATATGACACCATCGGCGCTCTCAATCAACAAGCCGGTGGCATATGCTACGGCCTTTGCAGCTGATATGAGGCCTTCTGTCCATCGATTGTTTCTCTTGTAAAATTGTTGCGTGGTACTAGTCCCTTTACCTTCTCTCACAATTTCTTCCTGGCTTTCTGTGGCAGCTTGAATAAGACGGCCAATGGCATTAGTAATGGCTAGTGTCGCTCCAAGAATGGCATCGTGAACTTGTATGTCAAGCAAGTCATATTTGCCCGTATCTCTAGGTCTCGCCATGAGAACCTGGATGCGCTGAGTAGCCTCTTCAATAGCTCTCGCCGCATTCTGCATTTCTTGAGTCACGATATCACCAATATCGCCGTTGGCCTGAGCCAAAGTGGTTTTGGATTTTGGTATAAAGTTCTCTATAATTTCAGACAGCTTGAACAATGCGCTTCGTGTTTCTGCATTGTTCCTTAGCGCCACTTCCTCGTTCCTTCCGCCAGCCAGAAGACGGAAAGATTGAAGATTCAGGAAGAATCTGTATCCGGCATCACCAGACTCTTTGGCTACTTTGACTAGTTTTTCAGAAGCATCGTCCGTCTCAGCAAATCGGGTGATACCCTTAGAACTGACAAGCGTTTCACAAAGAGCTTGAGCAAATTCGTTTGCCGTTTTGATGACATCAACTTGACCTCCTCCGCTTTTCTTTTCAAGATACAAGTTGAATGTGGAAGCAAACTCTGTAGCGTTCGTCATTGCCTTCTCAATCATTGATAAAGTATATTCAGGAGTAGCTGTAGTGTTGCCGTTTTGCATTGGTGCCTCCAGCTCGTAGATGGCGTCGTCCACTTTCTGCATGCACGCCTGGAGGATGGAATCGATAATGGCATTGAGCTCTTTGCGATGATCAAGGATGAGGGTGTCAACTTGAGCATCAAACGCTTGACTCGTATCACCTTGCATCTGTTGGATGTTAGTTTCGTATGAAACGCTATTCGCAATGGGCTTACAAGCTTGAGATCTGCGAGTTCCTTCAGAGTAGAATCCATCCCTTCTTGCATAATCAATAGCTCTTGTTCCTTCTCATCCATGACATGTTGAGCCTCAGCCTGTTTATCATCCAGTTTTCGCAGCAAATCATCAATTTGCGTTTGCTTGGCCTATTTGCTTGTCAATTGGAATAAAGACATCAGGTAGAAACGTCTAACTTACACGTAATGAATCCTCCAACTCATTAAGCTGACGATTGTATCTTGCCATAATATCTGACACCTCAGAGCTCTTGTGACGCGAGGCATCCTCGGCGCGCTCGTTAGCAAATGCAAGTTCTCTCTTGACGCGATCCATATCTTCTCGATGACTCTACTCGGTTTTTAGTGGCAACTCGTGAACAAAGATATCAATGTTCTTGCTTACCGACTTGATACGATCTAGGTCATACCTGGTCCTATCTCTGTTTCTGATCATATCTGCTAGCTCTAAATTTTTAGCCTTAATATCTCTTTCCATTCTCTCCATCTTATCAATGGCCTCTTGAGCGGAGTTGGCCTTGAGCTGGAAACCCTTGCTCTTGTTGAGCAGATCAAGATGTTCGGAACGAAGTTGTGAATACAGTTTGGCAAGAGCTTCGTATTTGTTTTTCCAAGTTTCAATTTGTTGCTGAAGTTGAGCAATAAGCTCGTCTTTGGCAGATAATTGAGCGCCGACATTCACTCCAATAGATCCTAATTCTTGTTCTAAGGCCTTTACACGGCGATCGTACTGCTCCAATAACATTTGATCACGTTCATACTGCCCTCGCATGGCAAGCATTTCTTGCTGAAGCTGAGCCGCTTGACCTGCCTGTTGCTGACTCCATTGTTGGTTCATCTGATCGCGAAGAAGTTGCTCTTGAAGCTGTTGTTGTGCTTGAGCCTCACGCTCCTTCTGTAGTCTTTGGGCTTCGGCATACTCGGCTTCTTGACGGCGCTTTTCCTCTTCTTGACGTCTTTGATCAGATTCCCTCTGAGCTATAAGAGCGGCTTGCTTTCTCTCATAATCTTCTAGCATACGACGCTGCTCATCAATTTCACCTTGTGTTGGCTGGGGAGACCCTGATCGAGGAGTTTCTTTCCTCTCCGGACGCTTATCGGTCGTGGGTCTTTCAGGAAGTTCAGGTGCAACGCCATTATCGGTTAGATTAGGAGGTTCCTGTTTTATCAGTCAAATTCTAATCCACTATAACTCACCTGACCAAGTTTGGGCACATTGATCAGACCGGTGAGATATTTGAGGTTACTGCATTCATAGTAGAAGCGTCTTAAATTGAAGTGTTGAGCACTATAACGTTCCCGCAGAGGGAGCAGAGCACCGTCGCCATCAGTTCCTATGGTCCTTGAAATCAGAAATAGCAAAAAGTGGGGCAAATGTCACTAACTTCGATGCATTGCGCGAAGCATACTGGTGATAAACTTGTAGATTCCAAAGCTTTCCTTGACAAGCGGAACAAGAGCTGAGATACGGCATTCATTGTTTGACGAGCCACGGAAGTGAGTAAAAATCAGCTTTTGAAAAGACTCAATCTGGTCTTGAAGAGTCATCAGGTCGGTGATCGTTTCATAACTACAAAATCCCATTAACATGATTATGACTTGGTAGACTCACCCTTCGTTCGGATCATCAATATTTTTCAAGCTAATGTACTCTTCGTATTCAAAAAGACCGTTGAACTCTGGATGGTGTCGATGGAACCGCAATTTGGCGAGAAGGAAAAAAGTATATGCTTTTATAAGAGCACCATAGCCCCTGCCACTTTCACCAACTGTTCTGCCACATGTCTCAAGCCATCCGGTTTGCGAGTGCGCCTCCTTGAGTGTCTAAAAATCAATGAACATGTGTCTTACTGGTCCTCAGGTATGGAAACTTACAATCGGATGGCCCTCTTGCAAGAGTTTATGCACAACAATCAATGCTTTGAAGCTTTGGACCTCATCTGACAAAATTGGCTGGGTTCTCAAGCCGTTCCAGACAGATAGTGAAGAGTGATAGTCCCAAGTGTATACAATGCACTCTGGTTGTCAGCCTTGCGTCAAATAATAGATACCTACTTCTGACATGTTTCTGTTCTAAGAGTTGAGTGTCAATTCTATTATGTGGGAATATGAAGCAACACCTACTGGGAGCAGTTTCTTCTGGACTCGTTGCTTTCTTGATACTAACTGTAAGTTCTGATTCCGTCTTGTCTTTATCCACCGGTCTTGTTGGCTGATGCTCTGCTCCTCTGGCTGCAGCCCTCACTGTTGGATAGTCGTCATAGTCAGCATTGTGACGACCAAACCTAGCACAAGTGTCAATCAGTTCAATTTTGAGCTGTCAGCTAACTTACATGGTCAGCTAGATTGAATCTAGTTGTATAGTAGTGAAGTGCTAGATAAAGATAATCAAAATCCGATTAACTATCTGTCTGATAGATGTTCAAATGTGATGAGGTGCAACGTGAATAAGTTTAGATGACGTTGTGAATGAGGCCGTGCCTAATTTCAGAACAAAACTGTTCGACAACGCTTGAGTTAGGCGCGCTCACGCTGCGTCCTTAGCAACAATTTGTTTACAATTGTCTCTATTCAAGGATTACGACAATTACTTCTTAGGCGCTTTTCATCAGCGTTATTCACAGTCTTCACCTTTACCTATTACTCTGGGGCCAAAAATACGCTTTACGAAATCATCTCTGCCCCCCTTGCTTCATGGATGGCACCATTCGACCTCGATGCCTGCATCGATCGTCTTCGCAACAAACAGCTTCTAGGAGAGGCTCTCATTCGCGAGATATGCGAAAAGACAAAAGAGATATTAATGCGCGAGAGCAATGTTGTACATGTGTCATCGCCAGTCACCGTTGTGGGAGATATACACGGGCAATTCCACGATCTGATAGAGATTTTCAGAATTGGTGGACCTGCACCTACGACCAATTATCTTTTTCTCGGTACGTTCAGCTATCGAAATATTCACCAACCAACTCAAAATTTGATGTCAGGTGACTATGTTGATCGAGGATTACATTCGGTTGAAACTATATCGCTCCTCACTTGTCTTAAACTTCGTTATCCTGAGCGTATTCAGCTCATTCGAGGCAATCATGAGTCGCGAGCTGTCACTCAGGTTAGTAGTCATATGAGCAGAGCGCGTGATGAGAAACCGCAAAAGAGGACTCTGAGGCTATGAATGCCCATGGAGATCGCTTGTATGGAGGTCTGTGGTATACTCTATAACTAGCAGGAACCCACCTCTATACAAGTAACAGAGAACGGAAATCTGATGCTTGTAACTTTTCTTCCCAGAATCAAGCTGACAATATCAGACTTATGGTTTCTATCTTGAATGCACCAGAAAATACGGCTCCTCGGCAGTTTGGCAATATTTTACCGACATGTTTGACTTTCTCACACTTAGTGTTGTGATCGATAACGACATCTTTTGTGTACACGGTGGCTTGAGTCCTTCAATTCATCAAATTGACCAAATCAAGGTCTTGGATAGATTTAGAGAAATACCACACGAAGGACCTATGGCGGATTTAGTGTGGTCCGACCCCGACCCAGAGAAGGAAGACTTCGCAATAAGTCCTAGGTAATATATTTGATTGTTTACAAAGTATATCTGATATGTCGCTAACAGAGGATTAGAGGAGCCGGTTACACGTTTGGTGCATCTATTGTCAAAAAGTTCCTTCATTTGAACGACATGAATCATGTATTACGAGCTCATCAGCTTTGCATGGAAGGATATTCTGTATTATACAACGACCAGCTTAGTACGGTATGGAGTGCGCCTAATTATTGTTATAGGTGAGTGGTTTGTCTGTTATGGCTGGCAATATTGACTGGCTCCAGATGCGGCAATATGGCAAGTATACTCGAAGTCTCTCCAGGAGGCAGACGGTTCTTCAATGTTTTTGATGCAGCTCCAGAAAACGAAGTGAGTTGATAACATTCTTGTTGCTTCTCACTATTTACATAAAGCAATAGCGTGACGGGCCAAATCAACAACAGCCAGGAAATGTAAACAACATCTCATACGAATATAAATAATAGCTAACTTTGCTACAGCAGATCGAATATTTCCTATAATTTTTAATTTCTCTGCATGGCATCGTATACTTACCGTTTTATGGCTTTAAACAAATCATTGTTCAAGTCAAGATTCCCACCAATTGTTGCCTTTTTTCTTCCTTTATGACGTTTAGTTATCCATGACTTCCTTTATCTACATCTGAAACTTCTAGATTCTACTTGCTGCCTCTCACATGGACAATGGGAGCTTTGTTTGCGTGGAAATCACACAATGATCACTCATGGCAAAAGCCCCGCATGTGTTTGGGATTGAGATAGATATAATTTGTATCCTTTTGCCAATTCCACTTGTAAGACAGGTTCATTCTTGGTCAAGAATATGATTGATGACATTCACGTCATGAAGCTCAATGAGGCTAGATTTTGTTTACATTAGTAGCACAGGTCAATAAGGAATCTTGATCTAATTGATAACACCTTACAGCGTCAAAACATGCATTTGAACCATAGGACTAGGTGCAAGCACATGTGTAAAGCATTGACACCGCCAGATGTAATGCCTCTGTCCCGCATAAACAACCTAGCAGCAAAATTGGCATGTCGTTAGACAGCTGCCAAGGTTATCCACGCTCTTTGTAACAAGATATTACGTTGTGAGCACGTCCAACCAACGGTGGTATGAGGCGGCCAACGGCGTACATGTTTCTGGGATACTAAGGCTTTCCAAACTAAACTCAATAACCTGAGATGGGACTGATTGTTTGAACAAAGAGCAAGGTATATGAAACACACAGGAAGGAATGGAATGCTCTTAACAGTAACGTAGCCTGTCTTGAAAGAATAAGTACGTTACTCATCTATCGATAAACAATCTGTCCATGTTTAGCGCTTACGGGACTCTACTATTAGTAATATATGTTCTAATGGCGTCTTCTTAATCTTGAGACAGAGCTTGGCCCCACAACAGACCGCCTTCAAAAACGATAGACCTACATGGAGGCTTGGTAGAATATCACAGGTGATTGCTTTGGAATCAAACTGAAAGAGTGATATAATCTACTCAATGTTGGAACGATGCCATAGCACTTCCTATACCATTTAATTTATATAATATTAAGACTGAGCACTTAGTTTAAATGTTGTTACGTAATAAATAAAACCCGAGAGTGTCGGCTTCGGCGTTTAGACTTTCCTTTTTTAACTAAGTAATCTCAAACTGTTAATAACATTCAAAACCGCCACACTGAGATTCTTCCGGGAAATCTGATCCAGCTAGACTTAGTCGAGTTTGTTGCTTCTCAATAATCGGTTTCCTCATCCCTCAATAAACCAAAAAAGGTCAGTAGTTGTACCCTAATTTTCATGCCCGCACAGTGTTAAGACAAGCATCACAGATGGCTCGTTCTAAGCCTATCGCACCCAACGTCGGTCGCCTCTCCCGTAGCCAGGTTGCCGCCAAGCGAGGTCTCTTCAAGGGTGAGTGATGGATAAACTGAGATTGCAAGAGAAATTGAGCAACGATGGATTCTAATGTGTTGTGTTGTTGCAGGAAAGAAGACCGCCGTTACTCCAGCCAAGACCGAGGCCCCCGCATTCACGGAGAAGAAAGTTGGAGGCAAGGCGAACGGCGAGAAGCGATTGGTTCCTACTGAAAAGGCCTCCAAATGGTACCCAGCTGAGGATGTTCGAAAGCCTAAGGTCTCTCGCAAAACTCCGGGGAAGACTGTCTTGCGATCTAGCATCACTCCTGGTACTGTTCTGATCCTTCTTGCTGGTCGATTTTCTGGCAAGCGAGTCGTTTTTCTCAAGCAGCTTGATTCAGGTTTGCTTTTGGTTAACGGCCCTCACAAGTTAGTCATTCCTTAGTAGCCTTTTCAAGAATAAAGCACTGACTCTGTTATAGACTCAACGGCGTTCCCCTTCGACGAGTAAGCCAGGCCTATGTCATTGCTACCTCCACCAAGGTCGACATCTCCTCTGTATCTATTCCTGAATCTATCAACGACGCTTATTTCACCAAGGCTAAAGCTGCTGGTTCTTCCAATGAGGAGGAATTCTTCGGCGACAACAAGGAGAAAAAGGCATTCCCTGAAGAGAAGAAGGCTGAGCAGAAGGTAGGTTGTACCATTGTATTGATTGTCTCAGGCCACCGCTGATGTTTTATGACAGGCTGTTGATGCTGCTCTCCTTGCCTCCATCAAGAAGGTTGAGAACTTGGCCAAATACTTGAAGTCTTCGTGGGGTCTTTCTAAGGGTGACCGATTCCACGAGCTCAAATTCTAGGCACTTAATGGGATTTGAGATGCATGTATCACAGCACGGCTACGCTACACGATTACTGTTACAACCAAGAAGCCCATCCTACATACATAGCACCCTATGGCTAAGTCAGCGAGCCGATCCCCTGTGTACAAGTCGACAAAGGTGATGGTAAAGATGCTAATTAAGAACGTACAAGGAGAGCAGGAGAAGTCGCTTGTTTGATGAGGGCATCCACTTGACTAGGAATGGAGACAATTGTACCTTCGTCCATGATGCCTCTAAGTTTACGCTTTATAGGCTGAAGGTTTCTGTCCGCTGAGTTTCGAATGTCTTTATCTGACTTGGAGCGTCCCTGGATAAATTTAGCTGAATGTGTCCACCAAAAGAACTTACAATTCTAGCCCATTCAACCAAAGGATCATGCACAAAGGCCTCTAGGACACTCATGAGTGAATCACTATTAGATCGAAGAATGTCCATTGTAATCTCTGCAGCCTTCCGGTATACGCCTATGTCCATCAGTAAAGTATGGCAATTTTTTGCTCACCCTCTACGCCAGTCACTCCAAGAGCATCTACCATATTGTGGGTCAACCTGAAAGGTACTCGCTCTGGTATTTCGAATGTCTTGCCCTACATAATGTCAGTAATTACAAACGACTATAGACACAAGAGTTTCTTCACTTTATCAAAAAGACAATTGAGATCCACATGCACTGTATCGCCTGACAATCCGTCAAATAGAATGTTTTCGCCATGTCGATCTCCAAGACTGTAGAAGTTTGAGCATGGCCTCATAAACACTGGTAATATATGAGGCTGCACCCACCCTAAAACATATCCTATCATTGACATCACAGCCAATGTACGACTGTAAGCTAATCTACTCGCCAACCACGCCGAAGGCTCCGGCCAAGTTGATAAAAACCATTCGTGGAATACTGTTGGTTGGTATCTATGAGTGAGTTAGTAAATCATCTCGCTATAACTTTCACAGAAAGTTTGATGACTAACCTCGGCAAAACTGTCTCTTTAAAGATTTTGGTAAGACTTTCAGGATTCCTGCTTCTTGCTGATTCTATGGCGCCATATATGTCATTGTGCTAGTGTTGTCACATCAGTACGATAGATCCCATTCAGCCGAGTGTTGAACTTACGAAGATTTTCCTGCCGTGACGTGCATATCCTTTTTCTAATATGCTCTTCAGAGCATGAGTGTTTGACACCCATTCTAGGAGTCCACACTCCTCATTTAAAGGCATGACTGCATACGTGCGAACGTCTGACATCAGCTTTTGGTTGCATTACTCGTTTCTTACAGAGCTGTCGCCTTCGGGACTCAGAAGCGCTCTTGAGTAACTTGTTGATCATTGTATTTAGATCCATGAGGCGAGCATCTTTTCGTAAATCATCATGTGGTTTACAGAGAAAAGAGTATTTCCTCCCATCATTGCCGATGAATACAAGCTTCTTAGGTCTTTGTAAGGAGGGCATGATTTCGACACGGTCGTCAACATCTAATCGTTAGCTTTGTCACAACAATACAATGCTCACCCAGAATCTCGACCGGTGTGTTGGGGAATGGATGGTGTGTTTTTACTGTCTCCGATGATATAGGTAGACTACAAGTAAGAGCATCTTGCAGGGGCAGAATCATTTTGGTAGGTAGTGCTTTTTGGACATAGCTGAAATGATTCCGAATAGATTTTTCTCTTTTCTTATCTTCCACCTTGTCGTCCGTGAATTTGAGTAACGCTGACGAAAACCGGTCGGCATCTTTGATCATTGAAGCAGCATTCTTCTCTGGTCAAAATGTGGTGCTACTCATAGGACTCACTGTTGCTCGATCTAGGACTTCTCTACAGGTCTGTCGCCTTTCATTCCGACGAGACTGCATAACACCAACCATTGGCCACAACGCTTGCTGCGGATAATCCATAATGACACGGGACATGATGCCTCGCAAGATTTTGAAAACATCTCTATTAGGGTGAACGATACGTGAGACAATCTGTGGGAATGCAGTAAAAAACTATATGATATCAGTCTGCGTCTCCCTATCAAAACATACTTGGTACGCAGGTAGATTTTCGGCGCAGTCTTGGATGATACGATGAATTTTCTTGAGGAAACGCGCAACATCGTTGTTTCTATCCTCAACTATCAGTGATGTCCCACTTTTTATTTACATGCTGTGCACTTCTTGCCATCTTTCACTTCTCCTATGTCTAGCCATAAGGTCAGCATTCTAGGCATAGTTTGATAGATGTATTTGACACCATGCTTTAGTGCTAAAGCATAATAATGACAAGTATGATAATGACATTGTAGTCTGGGGAAAGGAGAAACTAGTTAGAAATCGCGTATTGATGGCATTGGGTGTGCTTACTTTGGGACGGAGTCCGATGATATGGTGTCATAATAATGTCCCAAATGATAATAAGGAGATTCCAGGCTATGGCGACGTCAAGCCTTTCTTTTGCAGACAACAAACAATAACTGCTTACTTATCACATAAGCTAATAGCTTCAGTATATCGAGTGATTATCTCATTCGGTTCGAACCTGTCTGTTTCATTTGCCCATCTCGCAACCAATAATACAGCCTGATCAGAATTTCGTTAATTGTAAATAAAAAAAAACATTTCAGAATCTCCTTCACCTTTGCCAGATTTTTTCCCCATGCTGCTTTCTCGTACTCTGTCATTTGGGTTCCAGGGTACTCTTTTCTCATGGGCGACAGGGTGTTCTCCAGATCTGTCAAAGCTTTGAACACACTGCCTTGCGCTCTTCGAAGCTTCGCCTGCTGTACGAAAGCAAAAGGAGCATCCGCTTCTTTTGATTGGAGTGTAGCACTATAAGCAGTCTGTTCATAGCCTGCCTTCCTTGCAATTTTAGAACTTAGAATCCAAGCATCTCCGATTTCAGAATTAAGCGATGGAGTATTCATAAGGCCGTAAGCTGTGCGTCGAATACTGAGAATGGCCTCACGAGTACGGAAAGCGGGAGAAGTGGTATGGAACCTCGCGTCCAGAGACTCGTTCAGCCTGCGGACAGCTTCTTGTACAACACGGTTACGGTTGATGCCTCTAGGAGTAGTTTCGATGACTAACTTTGCTTTGTAAATCATTGAGACTTCGTGCGTGAGGTGCAGTTGTAACAAAGATTCGTACATTGAGCTGTAACCTTTGCCAGTAATACCTGACCCTATGTCGCGACGTACATGAGCAAGAACGGATGCCAGATCGCCATTTTCATGTAAAGCCAATAGTGCTTGTCCTATTGGAGGACAGTCGACACCAACTTGACGAACGGTATCCCAATCGCCGATGATCCAAGCTGCTTCGGCTGCGAATGGAGCCAATTCCGTGGACCAGTCTGGCCGACGGCTTATGACTCCTCGAATATGTGTACGCAAGGTGTCTAAATGTCAGCTGACGTGAAAACCTCAAAACCTACCATAATGACCAAGATTTCGCAAACATTTGAGTAGTCCAACGTGCAATGTGACATCATCTGGGGACTGTTGCAGTCTAACTTCCCAGCAGCTTTGCGCAGACGTCCACCTTCCAGTACTTTCATGCTCTCGAATTTGATGTTCTAGCGATGGCGAAATGACATATGCCGAGACGCCTTCCATTCCATCCGGCTCATCAAGCTCAGCATAGATTTGATGTAGTCTTTCGTAATAAGTTTGCAGCTCTGTGTTGTCCTTTTTGTCGCTTTTGAGTTGTACTATTCGTTCTTCAAAGCTCCTGAGAGATCGAGCATAGGCCCTGCTTTGCAAAGCTGCATGAGCCATTAACTCAGTCTCAATACTCGAAAGAACTCCTTCAATAATTTTGCTTCTTCCTCTGCGCTCTAGCTGAGCATTGTCGACTCTTTGTAAACGTAACCATTTGCTCAGGTGGTCCATTAAATCAAAGATGACTTGGGCACTTAGAAAACGTCTGTCCGCCGGCCCTCTAGGATGTACTTGATCCTGCAGAACAGTATTAATTTCCAGACATATCTCTTCGCTATATTCAGGGACGCCAGAAAGGAGAACATTGAGTACCAAGTGGGGAAGAATATGATGCGCGACAGTGACATCCTGATTCCTTAATACACCTCGAAATACACCGAAGACAGCTTTACTATCAGTTATAGTGCGATCTGTCCCTTCTGTCAGCATAATCTTGCCAATCAGATCAGTTGCCCAACGTTGCAACCATTCTCGATAGGTCGGAGCGCTGGAATATATCGGATATGAGAACGTTCGAATATCGCCAT
Organism: Cryptococcus depauperatus CBS 7841; assembly: GCF_001720195.1. Classification (NCBI taxonomy): domain Eukaryota; kingdom Fungi; phylum Basidiomycota; class Tremellomycetes; order Tremellales; family Cryptococcaceae; genus Cryptococcus; species Cryptococcus depauperatus. The sequence goes on along the minus strand of NC_089468.1, from coordinate 2,812,317 downwards.
ATGTCATTGAGAACCGAGAGCCAAGTAGAGGTGTAAGGGTTTCTAACTGGTCTTTTGGTAGACTCTGCCATCTGTCACGTACTGTCGCATCCACCTGATTGACTGAGTGAATGACATGGAGGGAAAACCCACAAAATTTTAACAATTCCTGGATAGCATAAGCAAGATGTGTTTGGTGCTTTGTGTCGTTTGTAGCACGAAACGCATCCACAAGTAGATCACGCACAAGATGAATGGCAAAATTGAGAGATTCTTGATGGTCCGCAAAATTAGAAGCAAGAGTAACAGTACCGCTCTCAGTATGAAATCCAAGTCGATCAGGGTCAAGTGCTCCAACAATTGCCATACATTCGTAGCTCAAGTCTCTCAATTTCTGAAAGTCCCCATCCCTTACTGCGGCTGAAAACAGAGTAGACATTAGCCGAGCTGTGATAGGAGCAAACGTATCGCCCTGGGCAAGGCTCAAAACATCGTTCTGGTGGTTCAACAAAAACAGCATCAGCTCGTTCATGGAGGCCGTGGAAATCGCTTCGTTTTTGCTAGCCACTCGATCGAGAATCCTGCTGATCTGGTCGCTTATCGTTCCTTTTTTTCGTTGAGAGGTCAGCAATGAAGCCGCATGTCTCAGTTCCGGGATGTGGTCCATCCCCACAATCTCTTGCACAAATTGACTAAGATCCTTTGCATTATCTGCGATCTCATTGATTATTCCGACAGCCACAGCCTTTGCCTCTTTGTCAAATGTTGGCCAATTTGCTACCAGAGCGCCTGTCGTTCGACCAACAAACGGGCCAACATCTGCATATTTCAAAGTAAAGGTGAAAGTAGCCCAAGTATTGAGTGTTTCTTGGCGAAGCTCTTTGATACTTAATGTGCTTTGAAGACTTGCCATAATTTGAGGTGAAAAAGATGCCATAGAGTCTCCTACTAATCGAATTAATGCTCCCAGACTCCGGATTATTTTCCTTTTTGACTCTACTGTCTTTCTCCCCAGTACATCATGCAACATGTCATTAATTTGTGAAATAACGCCCAACATGTACGGTTTGAGAAATGCCCCCAAATCTGCGCTGCTGGGACATTGAATTTCTCTTGCTCGATTCAAGGCAGTTTTAGCTGCCTTTTTGATAGTTTTGTCTTGATCGCCCAATTCAACAACAAGTATCACGATGAAATCAACCATGCAAGCAGTCATCAAAGTCTCGACAGTGATTGATGGCGGTGGGTTCCTTGTTGAAACTGTCACCTTGTGGAAAAGCTTAACAAAAAAAGAAAGGCTAGTAGACGTTTGTTGTGGATGAAGAAAGAGGTGTCCCAAGATATAGGGCATATTGTCCACCAGTAGCATGCCCAAACTATTTTTGGTGATGCTTGCAATTTGTTGAAGAGCGTCATAATTGCGCAAAAGCACGAGGGCAGGTAGAGTATGCTGTAGGGTAGTTTGAAAGAAGTTTTGACGTGTTGATCCAATAAATTGCATAGTCTCGGAAACCATCTCAGGAGAGCATACATTCTCAGCAAGAAGAACACTGATAGACTCGATGAATGGTGAAAGAAGAGTATATGGCGTCTTGTGATGATGCTTCGCAAGGTTAATGAGCTATTATGTGTCAGTGTTTGCGCTTATAGAGATTTATACACTGACTTCTGTAAAAGCCAGGCTTCTCAGAGGAGTACATGGTGATCCTAGTTGTTTCAACAAGAGCTGTAAAATCAAACAGAGAATATTACTTTGGGCTTGTCTCCCGAAATCGCCTAAGATGAATATTGCTATTTCTCCAGTGAATGGTACTTTGAGAAGTGTAGAAACCAGATTGATGAGATGCCGCTGGTTTTTGTCTGCAGCTTCTGGGTCATTGTATATATTTTGAGCACCAAAGAGCAAGGAGAGAGCGCGGCCAGACGCCACTCTCACAGGGCGTTCGCGGGATTTCAGTCCTTTGAAAATTGAGTCTAGAATGTCCCCCTTAATGCTTTGTTGCATCACCGAAGTAATACTGCTTCGTGGGATATGCGTCAATATCCTGTTCAAATTGTTCATCATGTTCAGATTCGTAACACCAATTTTAAACCAAAGATTCAGCACATTGGCAGGGAATTGTTGAGGAGAGTCTAACGGAGGATGTTGATGACCTTGTGCCAGGCTATGAATCAATTCTGTCATGTGAGGCGCAAGAGGCGCCAGAGAATAACTAAGATAGATTAGTGCGCGATAATAATTCGGAAACCCACCTCTGCTGTAGTAAGGTTTCCACCACATTTCCTTCTTGTGGAAAACCAGGGAATATCTGATTTAGTTTTTCATGTAAACTCTCCGTATCATCCGTCCTTTTTCTCTTCATTGATAACTTTGCCTCATTTGGATTTTGGTGGTTTCGTAGGTAACTAAGCTTAGTTGAATCGCCCGTCTCATCCCGCAATTTGGTGGCTTCTTTCATCCATCCCTCAATAATATCTCGTCCCAATAGTTCATGGATCACATGAATGCTAAGACGAGGGAGAATTGGGGTCATAAGATGAACGATGGCAGGAAAACCAATATAATCATCTCTGATGCTAAGAGTATCTACTCTTCGATACAAAGTCCACCAAACTTCACTTCGAAGGTATTCATGTACCATTTTCACTCTGTCGTAGAACAACTTGAGTTGCTCGTTTCCAGTTTGACTGTCGACAGCAGATATATTAGCGAGGAATGAACATGCCTTGAGCAATCCCTCTGATCGGTGGTATTGCAGGGCTGTGTTAACTGCTTGTGCATAGGCCACCTGGACTTCGGAAGTTTGTACAAGGCGACTTGCTTCTGAAAGCAGATTGCATGCTGCCAATAAAAATGGTTGAGAGAATGGCAGATCTAACTGGACCACAACAGACACAACCATGAACAGCGACAGACAGTCGTTTGGGACATCGGAGAACTCGAAAAGGCTTGATTCACCTCCTTCATTGATTGCTATCTATCAGTAATGCCCTCTGCACCATGACTCACCTTGACAAAAAGAGATCAAATGCTCCAAAATCTTCGTCGCTCGACTCGGCCCTTTTGCCCATGTATCTTCATCGTCTGGCAAATCCCTTCCCAGTGTTTGTATCAGATAGACAATTGTATCCAACGTATCGACGGAAAGTTCCTGCGCAGTAACTGCTGATGCAATGAGTATCAACCTTGGCAGTAGCCATTGGTAGAACGGCGCTTGCTCGAAGGTGTTGAGTAAGAAGCGGGAAGCAAGCGATGCTTGCCTTTTGATGATAGCAAGGGTATACTTGGCATGCTGAGGGTTTACCGGTCTACTTAGAGACAAAGGTTTAAGAATGCAATGCTCCAAGAGAACCTGAACAAGGTCACCCGGACTAGACTGTCCTTGATGAGCGCCAGATGGAGTGAGACCTTCTCTGAGGAGCTGTGGAAGGAGAGCTTGTAGGTCGGCATTCTCGATATCGTATTGAGATCCGTCAAGAGCCATTATCAGCCTTCCTCCCACCCTTTTCAATGTTGTATGCTATAAGAATAGGAATAGAAAAGTTAATGAAATTGAATCATCTGGTGGAGGCAGTCGCGTCACGGTCCGCGTAGAAATATATATATGACCTTTGATTGATCCCGTTTTTGACTCCGCTTCACTTTCAAGTCTCTTTTCTTGAGATATAAACATTTTTAAACTTTGGACACAAGCAACAATGTCAAAAAAGTCAGATCTTCTCGTCAAAGTACGATTTCTCAACCCCCTACCGAATCCTCCCTTTCCTCCAAAATTGCTCAATGTCGATACAGATATCTCGAGGCTAGGAGAACCATCTTATTTGGATCAGCTCGCAGCGAGCACACCACTGCCAATGCTAGTTGATTCAGAAATGGGGATGCCGCTAGACTTGAATAATTACGATGGTATATGGCACAATCGGACTCAGTGTAAGTTTCTGCCCACCAAACGTGATGCTCATCTAAGCAGCTATCAATCCTGTACCCAACGCAGAACGAGTTCACCATCCTGTCGATTTAGCCTTATTAGCACCTTTCAATCCGCCATCAGTTCGTAATGGAGGAGCTCAAAGTCTTCCTAGTGCGACGGAAGTACCCTGGATGAGAAACTCAAACTACTTGACAAGGAGAAATAATGCGAGACGGAAAGAAGCTGGAGAGACCAAGCGAGAAGAAATTGTGGACGCCTCGACAGCTGCACAGTTGATGGCCATCGAAAAGTCATTCCTTGATATAAATTCCCAAGAAACGACCGAAATCAAGCATCCTGATCCCAAGAAGAAACATCTCAAAGTGGTTAAAGTAGCTTTTTTGATCATCTGGGAAGGGCATATCTTTACTGACCATTCGTCCTTCTCTAGACTTACGATATTCTTCCGGACAGCGAAACCTGGGCTAACAATTATATAATCCTCAGGTTCCCTGAGCGTCCTTCAGCTGCTACAGCATCCGTGAGTTGAAGCTATCATCTACAGAAGCCACCAACACAATTGACATTTTAAAGGCACCCGCTGCTTGCGCATCTTCTCCTCGTTTGTCCAAATCCATGTTACGTCCCATTGTGGAAGATGATCAACAAATGATGGAATTTTATCTTCCTCAAGAAGAAGGCGTTTCACAGCTTGATCAAGCTTATAAGCAAGCAGTGGATGAAGAGCCAATGGAAAAGATTATGCAATTAAATGTGGAAGATCCAACAGACCCACAGATTGATGAAATTTTCCCTGTGAGTATCTGATGTGTGGAAATTTTTGTATCTCATGCTTGTAAGAATGCCTACTACGACCGTATACGTACCTATGAAGTTGTATCTTCGACCGTGCCAAAGAAGGAAGTGCTTGTAGCATTTCAAGAGGAGGATCATAATGACGATATGGAGGGACCCGCACAGAAGAAGCGCAAGGGCGTTTACTACAAGGAAATCAATTTTAAAACTCTACTTAGGAAAACCCGAATAAAAGTAAGCTTCTTTCTAAATATAAGCAATGCTAATTGTCAAGCGACGCGAGGACGATGACCAATCAGACCGATGGGACAAGAGTCGCGTCGGTTTCAGAAAGCCAAACAAAAACGAACTAGAAGCTCGTGAAAAGGCCAAGGTTCAAGTAATTGATCCAACTTGGACAAATGAGCAATTGCGGTTACTTCATGGAGGAGAAAATCTTGCTGAGGGACTAGGTGAGGCTATTGATGACGAGAAGATAGGATTGGACGAAGGCGCCGCGCAAATTGAGCAAGCTGTCCAAGAAGATAGTAATTAAGGATGTGTACTAGTGCATACAACATGTCTTGAGAATCCGAATTTACTCATCTCCGAGTAATTCCCTGATTCTTTGAACTATATCCAAATAGACTGCAGTTGCTGGGCTATCGGGATATTCATCCAAAAAGCTCTCGCCTTGATCACAAGTCCTTCCTATCCTTGGATCCAGAGGAACCTTGCCGAGAACTTCAATCCCGAGTTCTTTTCCCATTGCTTCTGCCCCACCAGTTGTGGGCATAAAGATCTGACTCTCATTCTTACATTTAGGACAAACAAACCCTGACATGTTTTCAACCATGCCAAGAATTGGTATCCCAATTTTTCTGCAGAAATCAATCTCTTTTCGAACGTCCTGTAAAGCCACTTCTTGAGGCGTTGTTATGAGAACTGCACCATCTATGCCGGTTTCCTTGAGGTATTGGATAATTGAGAGATGCTCATCGCTGGTTCCTGGAGGTGTGTCAATGACCATATAATCCAGGTCGTTCCATTCTACGTCTTTGAGGAACTGCTTAATAAGCCCGTTTTTTTTGGGTCCTCTCCAAATCACCGCATCCGATGAAGAAGGAAGCAAGAACCCGATAGACATAACGGCAAGATTATTAAGGGCATACACGGGGGACCATCCTGACGCCGACGTATGAATTGTAGATTTTGAAAGGCCCATGAGAAGTGGTATTGACGGCCCACAAATGTCAATATCCATTAGTCCTGTCTATTCCCTTCAGTCAGCTCTTCGCCTTAGTATTCCGCGAAAACTTACCTGGCACTCCTCATCGGCAGCCAGTGCCCATGACATCCCTGCTGTAAATGTGCTTTTACCGACGCCACCTTTTCCCGAAAGTACCAAGATCTTTCTCTTCACTGAACTCATTCGTTGCCTAATAAATGATAAATCCGGGTCGGGACCTTTGGGTCCTTCTGCACATACTGATTGATTTGGACACCCTTCACAGGCGTCTACTTTTCCAGCCTGTGAAGACTCAGTGCCCTATCAAAGCGACGTGAGCAAAATCAAAGTAAGCAGATCCAAATTGAACGCTTACAGGACAGTGTTGCGGGGCGTTTTCGGGAACTGTGGAGGGAAGAACTGTGGATGGAGGTTTGAGCGGAACTGGCGAAGGTGGTGGATGGGGCTGTTGTGTTGCTATCATCTTGCTCAAATATGTTGCTGTGGATAGAAGATGTAAACAACAAATGATTACTAGTAAGCAGACAAAAAAGTCATTTCGCCACTCAAAAGACACAGTGTCACGTGATCGCGTATGATGAAAAGATAGTTAGATTGTAATACAACGATAAACAGATAGAATCTACAGGTAAGATAAGATATACATTACAAAATGGAGCGCCTTGTGAATCACATAGAAATGGTGAGTCGAAAAGGCATTGTTCGCATCATCTAACATCTTTACAGACCATCCACCCTTCTCAATTACGACCCATACTGCGGGCCTTACTATTTGCTATATTCTTCCACAGGACATTAGACGCAGTTGAACCAGAGACTCTTGAACTGCTTGAGTCTCACATTGTGCGTTTGGATTTTGTTTGTCAGCGCGAATTTTTTAACAAGTATGATGTGTCCAGTCGTGTGCTCCAAATCCCTCTATCCAGCATGAAGTCAATGATAAGATTGAGGAGTTTGTTCAACATTATGTGGATAACGAAAACGACTGCGGTGAGATAGCCGTCGTTTTCCTGCAAAAGAAATCTAGAAAGGGGTGGTTCGCTGTGACAGAGGCAGGTATACACTTGCAATGTACTCTTTTGGACGCTAATCAGTTTCTCTGGTATATAGGAACTAGTTCCGTGGGAAGAGCATCTGATTACTCTCAAGCTTTCCAGTACCACCAAAGTGTCTTCTCCACCTCTTTCTAATGTTTTGCTCAAGACTCTGACATTTTGTCTCCAAAACAAAAGTAACGTCCCTCCTCTGACGGGAAACATGGCAAGTTTCATCATTTTGAAATGGTCAAGGAGCTTATGTTTCTATCGACTAGGATCAACAGAACAGTAACCTTTCGCACCAGGTAAGCGCTTCATCGGTTAATGAATCAATGGTTTATACCTACATGCCTAGATTCTCATAGCGCCCCCATCTCCCGCAGATCTATTCTCTCCTTCTTCACCGCCTACCCACCCCATGCGCCTTACATCTCCGCCCCCTGCACCATTCGCTACACCTACGACAGCTACTGCTCTAGATATAACTAACCCTATACAAGTAACAACCGAGAGCAATAACAGCGCCAAACGGGCCTTATCCCCTACGAGGGCAACGTTGGGGTATTTTGAGCAAGCAAAAGATGGCTTAAAGGCTGTCAGTGCAAAAGCGGGAGCTGGAGTGGGTTGGGGTGGAAGAGCAATGGGTGCGGCTTTTGGCAGGAGTGCTAATGGGTATTGATTATTCTGGGTAGAACTCTGTATAAAACTGGAGATCAAAGAAGGAGAGAGTCTTCGTTGCACAAGATTTTGTCGAGATTTTGGGCTTTGATATCATTGTTCATAGAGCATTTGTTGTATGTGACATTATATTGCAGTCTGTCTGTTGTATGGCCCGATGCCCGTTGATTGTTTTCTAGAATCTTATACTCTGTACAACATTTCATTTTTTGTATTAATTTTTACTTGCGGTAGATGCAAATGACCTTCGATTCAGCAACAAGCCTTTGATAGCCCTCACTTCCTTTCGTACAGCGTCCCATTCTTCTCCGTTGCTTTTGATTTCCCCTTCATCCCTCAAATTTGCACTTAGGCTGCCCAACCCAATCGAATATTTGTGAGATCCCACTCCACTTGTAGGCCTTGCAACAAACAACTGTCGATGTAAATGGGAAGTATACGATTCTAGAGTAGATATGAGGGACGAACGCGTAGTGGATGTCGAGTCCAGTGCAGATGTCAGTTTGCGAAGAGATTGAGAAAGAGAGGTGAGATTTGAAAGGGGGACAAATTTATCATGAGCATCGTCTTTTGCCATTGAAGGATATGAAGATATAGAGGCCGACAACAAGTCAAGCTCACTCAATGAGCCTCCATGCACGTTTTCTGCTGACATCTCGGACTGAGGCCTTTCAATTTCAGAGGCTTCCCTGGAACGACTGTAGAGGACATTTTCTTTGAGCTTTTGCAGCCCTTTCACTATTAATGTCATCCTCTCATTTTGCTGATCCGTTAAAGCTCTTCTCGCTGAGAACGAAGAATGGATAAGAGGAAGGATAAAGAGAGACCAAATGGCAGCAATTGCTGATGAAGTCCCTAGGATGATTGACAGGAGTTGAATAAGCCGTCTGGAAAAGATGGTTAGTGACCGAGAGAAAGGGATTGTCTTGAGTTCATTAGCGCAAGAACAGCTTGCATATGGCTCACATTCACAACAGGAGGGCCTGACCTCTCATAGCCATATGAGTGTATTGTATCGTCATAATATCTTTGTGACCAAGTATCTCCAACTTTTGATATCGCTGTTGAACATGCATTGTCTTTGAGTTCTCCCTGTATAGGATTATCACCTGAGCTCTGGGAGAGCCTGGTTGAATCGGATGAGTAGAAGAGTGGATTAGATATCTCTTTGTTATCGTCCATGGTTTTTGATTAAATGTATTGTAAAAGTTGAAAATGGATCGGATATTCTTTATCTTGAAGAACCGGTCCATTGGCGGCGATCGCCTTTTTGAAAGTTCTTTTTCGTTGTTGATATTTTACTACTCTGTTTAAACAGTCACAACAAAATCAATTCCAAAGTATCCTTTAATGGCAGCAACGACTGCCCATCTTGACTTACACTTGCCCTCGCAAGAGGCATGGACAGCTGGTGAGTGCAGCCTATCAATACCATCATAAGTATGGTAGTCTGTTTCCTGGCTATATTGATGTGTATATTAGAGCCTACCCTGGGCACCAAGCCTGCATCTCAGCCTAATGCACTCCCTGCATTGGAAGAGTACAAGAAGAAAGATGCCAATAAAGGTGCAAGCACAGATAAGTCATAGGCAAATGGAAGCTGAGGTTACACAACAGTCGTCGTCCGGTTCAAGTCGATAGGGTCGGCTCCTGTAATGAAGAACAATGTCTTCAAGGCTACGGCAGGGCACAAATTTCAAGCAGTAATCCAATTCTTGAGACAACAGCTGGGTACCAAGAAGGAGGACTCTTTGGTGAGCTTTATTGCTCTGTTCTTGATAGCCACTAAGTTTGTGACTGGTAGTTTACATATATCAATGCTGCTTTTGCCCCAGCGCCTGATGATACAGTAGGAAATCTATACAAGTCTTTTGGTACGGAAGGCCATCTCATCGTCAATTATAGGTGAGTACGGCATCGTTCTCGTTGACCAGGTACAACTCTAAGCAATTGAAAACAGTAACACTCCAGCTTGGGGATAGAGCCAAAACCGAAAGAAATCTAGATGTGCCGGCTGCTTCATCAACGCATTGTACATTACCATTGTTTTGTGGGTATTGAGAACATATAAAGATGTATTGTATTGCTGCAACTGTAGCAAAAGCTACAACTACAATTAACTATTTTCTAACCAATGGCTACTGTTGCTGTAGAACCCAGTTATTGGTTCTTGCGTAGCATCGTCATCCAACTGTTGTCTAAGAGAAAGATGCAAGAATAGATACATCTACTTCTCAACACATTCCCTTCTCCTAAATTCCCAGTAGCCTGCCCTCATTCTATCATGGCGTCTACCGAGATCCTTAAAGACTTGTCCAGCTGCATCATTCTCGCCTTGTTCAATCAATACGTCGCCCAAATACTCAAGGGCAAGGGGTATAGGTAAAGGTGTATCTTCTGGTAAGGGCTTTGATGGTAATGGAAAACTATAAGAGTCAGGAGTTGTTAAATTAGACTTTTCTGGCTCGGCGGTGTATGGTAAAATAGATGGAAGAAGCGGAGAGAGGGGGAGAGCAAAGTGTCTCAAAAGACCACGAAGGTAATTCCATGCAGAAACGTTGTGAGGTATATAATGAATGGCCTTGAGGGCATAGCTAGAAGGGTGACAATTATAAACGGAAAGTCAAGGATAAATCTGGATCACTCACTCTAGCTCATCTTTCAAGGCTTTTTCTGAAGTATCAGCTGTAGGCCTAGAGACCTTCAAATACCAGCGCCATCCCCAGACACTGTTATTCCGGCCGTCTACTCTAAGCATTTCTGTACACCAAGCGAGCTCCTCTTTCCATTGTTGATCTGATATTCGCCCAAGTGTATGAAAATGAGAGTAAAGCCAATGAAGATAAGCCCAAGTATGATAATTCTTGGGGTCCGGCAATAGCGACTCATGAATATACTCAATTTCAAAGGTAGGATCCTTGGGAGACAGATGGGACAACACAAGTAAACGATGGTGCCTGACCGTATGTCATGAGCATGAAACCAAACGTATAGGCCGCCCATTGTAAATGATAACCCACCAAACCTGGTAGCTCTTTAGGTTTTGAACAGCAAACTCGTTCATCAGTTGTAATTCCTCTTCGAGTGATTTTCCAAGAGCAAGCAAGATAGCAAAACGGTATTGCCTAATCCACCGTTTCAGCTATACACTATGCCGCTATTTGCTTCCAACCTACCATACGGTATAATGTGCGGGGTTCAGGCGAATGATAGTCTCTGTCAATTCCAGAGCTCTCTCAGATTTCTCTCCAGATGCTGAAATGGCACGAAAGTAATTCATGGCGTCCTTGTCTATCACCAATGAGCATCTGTCCAACTGAGTACGATCCTAACCAACACTCTTCAGAATACATAATTGGGACGACGGGATTAGGCCCGTCATTTTGTGGAATGGGCTGGACATCTACCCAAGTACTTCGTTGTGCAAAGGGAATGTAATTTGAAGGCTAGATGTGGGTTAGCAGTCATTCTTTTGTAGACTCAAATATCCTACTGGTATGTCTGTCATCTTCAATAACTTTGAACGGGAAGAGATTTGAGAAGAGCCTTGCTCTTTATATATATATATATGTGATCTTGTCAAAACAATTAAAAAAAACCAGCAACTAAAAGTTCCCAAGAATACAAAAGACTTGCATAATAAGTAAGAATTTGTATTCAATTTTCAAAACAATTAACAAGTTTCTATCTTCAGGGATTCCACGTGCCAAGGGGTGGAGGTTCGCCAATTTATCATGACGTAAGATATAATGCTGCAAAGAATTCGTCACTATATAAAGATGAAAAAATGCCCATACTCAACAGGTTTTATAACCAGATATTACATCAATGACAATACTAAACGCTATAACACCGCCAAAACCTTCTTTGCTCCCGGCGGATTTGCTAGAGCTGTTGCTTGTCAACCTCAATGATCAAGTGAAAGTGCTCAAGGAAAAGAAAAACAACGGATTGGACCTTGAAGGGCTCTTGGATTATCAGCGAGTAGCCAACTATCTGTAAGTGGTCTATTTGCTGTTTCTTTTTGAGTTTACTAAGCAATCGTAAAGTTCTGCTGCTCAAATCTTTCTTCACGAGAATGGCTTACTCACCCAGCCCCTCAAGCCTTCACACATCAAGAATCGCTTGCTGGGTCATTGGGTGAGCTAACCAACATGATAGGAACGACATCTGATAGCATCTTCCATAGGGCACATGTCCAGGCCTTAATTTTGTCTATGCGCATACCAACTATCTAATCACCAATCACGAGCTTGATCCTGATGTGCCAAATTTCATCTTTCTGACAGGAGTGAGTTGATGCCATATGGTAAGATGAAAAGTAGTTACTAAAATACTTATCGTGGTGGTGGTGTTATAGCCGGGACATGGGGCACCCGCGCTTCTCTCTACCTTGTTTATGGAAGGAGCCATAACTAGGTTAATTTCAAAGTCCTGATAATTATGTCACTCAGAAAGCTTATGCCCATGTAGATTCTATCCCGAGTACCCCATGTCTCGTGAAGGCCTTGAGTATTTCATTAGGTCTTTTAGCTCTCCTGGCGGCTTTCCTAGTCATGTCAATGCGGAGGTAGGTCCATTAATGTCGTAACAAGTTGACTCTGACTCGCTATGCAGACCCCAGGGGCTATCCACGAGGGCGGAGAGCTAGGCTACTGTTTGGCGGTAGCCTATGGCAGGTTGGTTTGTCTCAATTCACTTTTGTTGTAAATCTCATCTGTCTCATAGTATCATGGACAAGCCAGATCATATCACTGTCGCGGTCATTGGAGATGGCGAGAGTGAAACAGGACCTACTGCTACCGCTTGGCACAGTCATAAGGTGAATATGGACCTGGGCAAAAAATTATGATTGTTCCGCTGATACTTTTTTGTCAAGTACATCGACCCTGCTGAAAGTGGTGCGGTTATACCCATTCTCCATGCTAATGGCTATAAAGTAAGACTCGAGAATATATAGAGTTAGATTGACCAAGCACCATTAACAATTGCTTTAGATTGGCAACAGAACCATTACTGGCTCTATGGATAATACAGAGGTATGTAAATACTCCGCTTGCAGAAACTGATCAACAGGTCGCCTGTTTGTTCACAGGATATGGCTATCAAGTTCATATTGTAGAATATGGCAGTAAATCTCCTGAACAAGCATCTGATCGCGAACACGATATTGGCATTCAGTATGACATGGCCGTGGCTATGGAATGGGCGTATCAGGAGATTAGAAAGATCCAAAAGGCCGCAAGGTCTGGAAACCCCATTGTCAAACCCAGATGGCCCATGCTTGTACTTAGAACTCCTAAAGGATGGAGTGGGCCACGAAAAGCGGGAGGTCATCTCATTGAAGGCAATTGGAGAGCTCATCAAGGTAAGTGCGAAGCGAGTCTATCCACATGAGAAAGAAACTGACATGATTCAGTACCTCTCCCCAAGGCTGGCGAAGAAGGTGAAGAGTTTGAACTGTTAAGGACATGGTTACAGTCTTACGGTCCGGATGAGCTGTTTTGTGTCCAAAGCAGCTCGAATCAATCTGATGCTCACAATACAACTAAAAAAGCTCAGGGTGTCATTGTTAATAAAGCACTTCGAATCATCCCCAAGGATCAAGAAAAGAGGATGGGCATGGTGGATGTATGACTACAGCTGTTTATCAATCAGAAAGTGTGCTGAATAGCCTTTGACAGGCAACTTACCGCGGTTTTGTTCCACTCAAGACACCCAATTGGAAAGAGCATGGTCGCAATGTGGACGAAAAAGTCTCCAACATGAAGGCGTACGTATCTTATATAATTGATGTTTACTCATTCTGATATTTGTGTTGTCAGTGTGGGCGAGTACGTAGCCAAGGTTATACAGCTTAACCCCACAAGTTTCCGAATCTTTTCCCCAGATGAGATTTCCAGTAACAAGCTCGATGCTTGTTTTGAAGTAACCCATAGAAACTTTCAGTGGGATCCCGAAGTAGGCCGGTTATAATATACAACTGTATGTGCCTTCAGCTGAGACTTGTCAATTGTAGATTGCAAACAAGGGTGGTCGAGTCATCGAGATGCTGTCGGAGCATACTTTGCAAGGGTGGATGCAAGGATATACCTTGACTGGTCGACATGCTCTTTTTCCTTCCTACGAAAGGTGTGCTACTCTATGCGATACTTGTCTAATCTGATGACTTACTAGTTTCCTTGGTATTGTACAAACCATGATTGAAGCAAGTTGACGAATTCGGGCAAAAGTCAGACATTGACAATATTTTAGCAATATGCCAAGTTTATCAAAATGGCTCTGGATACTAAATGGAGGGGCGAGGTATCTGGTTTAACCTACATTGAGACGAGTACTCTCTGGAGGCAAGAGCATAACGGCGAGTTAACCTAACAAAGTCAAAAGTGTCTCTAACTTTAATTCAGGCTATTCCCACCAAAATCCAGGTCTCATTGGCTCTTTCATCTCACTTCCTCGTAATCTTGCGAGGATATACCTTCCTCCTGACGCCAATACCAGTTTAGCAACTATTGATCATTGCCTCCGAGCCAAAAACAGTGAGTCTGATTCAATTTGCGACGGCTAATAGATAGATATCAGCCTTGTCATTGGTTCTAAAAATCCTACCCGTAGCTGGTTGACGGTTGAACAGGTATGCTGTTACGTTTCAGCAAAGGCATGGTTGCTCACAAAACCTAGGCTGAAAAACATTGCATAGCGGGCGCATCTGTTTGGGAAAAGTACTCTTCTAATCGAGGGCTTGACCCAGATATTGTTCTCGTAGGCTGTGGTGTTGAAGTAACCTTTGAAATCATTGCTGCCGCTGCAATTCTTCGCAACGAAGGGATCAAAATTAGAGTTGTGAATGTTACAGACCTTCTTATACTTGGGCAGACCGGCATCCACCCTCATGCCCTGGATCAAGGAGCTTTTGACAGTTTGTTCACTACGGATAAGCCGGTAATCTTCAGCTTCCACGGTTATCCAAAAGATGTGGCCAGCCTCCTGTTCTCGAGACGAGCCCATGTAGGCAGGTCGAGGGTAAGAAATCCTCAAAGGGAATGATTGGTTGCCCTAACATTTTTACTTAGTTTGACATCCTTGGTTATATCGAGGAGGGCACAACCACAACCCCGTGGTCTATGCTTCGCCTCAATGATACTTCTCGATACAGTATCGCCAACATTGCCATTCAGCGTGTCACAAACACGCAGCCCAACCATCCCATCTCTATTCGTGCTCATGAACTATCCAGTTACTGGAAGCATCAATTGGTCTTGCATGAAAAGTATACTCAGGAGCATGGTAATGATCCAGATTGGTGTTCAGAAATTCCGGAGGCAGGGGGAAATGCAACGTAGAGGCAAGAAGATAGACAGTTTAGTAAAATACGATTGTTTCTATACAGCTTGACGTTGTACGATGTCTGTGCCTATTGGATGTGATTTGAGTGATACACCCAAGATCAAACAGACTGTATGTCAGAACCTTGGAATTATGACATGGAATATAGCCAATAAGTAATAATGCAATGTAGATTGCATTATTGTGACCTTTTGGTACAGAGCGTGGATATTAATTATTGGTAATATTCATGACACTGTAGCGACGATTCCTTCGCTGTATTACAATCACAGCAAATGAAACGCTTGAATTTAACTGACCCCCTTGGGCTGATTGCTTATGTCAACAGTGGTCTGTAGGCCATAAATTTATAAAACACCTATTAGCAAATGATCAAGATTTATTTTATAGTTTGGAAGAAAAATCTTTATGTACTTGAGTTATCTTATCAGATTGAGATACCTTTCGTATTACGTAATATGACGTGGTACTATCGTTGTCGCTTTATGATACATTTTTATTATTTCAATGTCTCAAATTTCTTTGTATTGGCTATTTTTGGTTGCTTATCTTCATTCTTTTAAATCTCTACGATTTACTTCATGATACAGCCGAATTAACAAAATTATGCCCTCTCCGACGTTGAAACACGTACGCCAAATTTGGCCAAATGATATGACTAGAATTGATGATTATCAGTTTATATTCCAAGCAGAACTTCTCCAGGCATATCGCTCGGCGGTTCGAGCTACAAGAAGTAAGCGGAAGAAGGTAAAAGCTTTTCAATGATTCATCTCCTACAGCCTTGCCAGATCCGCAAACTCGGCGGGAAACCCTTGACTTTTTGCGAGCAGATTTCGAACAATTGAAATTTGAATGCAATATCGTTAGTGAGACGTCATGGATTTATACTTTGCTGAATTTGCACAAAAATTATGTAGAAGACACTTGAATCCCGACTATCGTCTTTCAGGAAGATTGTTAGACAAATGACGTCCAGCTTCTCATTGTCTAGAGTTGATGAAAAGGGTGCTAAGCTGGTGGGACGGCGGTTTCGTCCTTAGCTACGACCATCCAAACTCCGGATAGCCTATGGTGATGGCCATTCATACTCATATTTCAAAATGATGAAGAGAGATTGAGCCGCTATGTGGCCTCCTCTCATGGCTTTCCAGCAAGGTATAAGCACTTTACTGTGAAAGAATCTTCTCTGACAGTCACTTGTTTAGACGATATGGATCCCTTTGTGATCATCTGTAATCTTGGCATATCGTGGCGGTATGATTGACAGCGCTCGTCGGGATGAAGTGTATGGGCTTTCAGGATCGCCATATTCTCTGAATTATATTCATCTACAGCATTCTGAATCAACTTGTACTTGACCAAGGTGGACAATCCATGCTTCTTTCCAATTTCCACTATGGACCTTCCAAAGATTGTCCCATCTCTTTCACAATGTGGTCGGCTGTTGGAGGATCACACTGATGGTTGACAATCTCAACGGTTCAATAGTGGGCTTTGAATCCTACGATAAATCCTGAGAACATGCGACTCTCGTGATCTGGGCGTCTTGAAGATAATCTTCAGCAAAAAAGAGTGAGGGTAGGCTTGTATTGTACATTCCATGTACACAGCACACCACCTTGGAGATTGGAACCTTTTGCAATTATTGTCGACAGTCACATGCCCGCCATACATGATTTATAGTTTTTTTAAGAACGACATCATCAAGGCTATTGCGATTGGAAATGCGATTCTTTGCGAGATATCTACCCGCTGGTTAATACAACATTTCCGGTTGCGGTTGGATCGGTATCGTCACAAAGACCAGTATCGAATCTCATTTCCCAACTTGCGATGTCTGAACAATGGGAAGCGATACCATTGAGGGTAATCATACGCCATCTGGTACATCACAACAATCCCCTACAAAGTTACTCCAGGTCTTGAGGTTTAAGCGGCGTGAAAAGAGTTATAAAGCGTCGACAACCCAACTTGTAGATTGGTTATAGGTTTGGCGAAATACACCTTGTGCATGCCCGTAACGCTTCCATCCAAGTCTACCATAGATTCGCCAGGGGACGACGGGCAAACAATATCGATATGGATGAGGACGCTACAGCTTATATCGTCTGGTATGGCGACAGGCAGATCAGCATGCCTAGAGATATTAGCACTGCAATAAGTCTGTTCCCAATCTCTATTGCTGATATAGCCAATGAACAGAAACGCAATTCTCATGGCGATATTGTGACCATTTGGAAGTTAATTAACAGTTTTAACATTACGTAAGATCCATTCATTAATGCACCTTCACAATTTCATAAACAGAGATAGTTGGAAAGAGACTATTTTTCCAAATGGCTGAAAAGCGATGGGTTGTTATTGAAACCCAAAACCGACAGGGATGAAAATGTTGTCAACTACAACACTGGACTAGCCGTACAAGATGTTTCTCAACAACTAGGCAATGGCTTTGAGACGTGAATATGAATCGGTCAGATTATCTCTTTACGGCTTATAGCGACTATCGCGGCTGCTTATAATCTCGAGTTGGTCCAAGTCAGTATTGAGGCAACTTACCTCAACGGTGATATCGTTGTGTAGATGGAACCAGTCTGGCAACTATTGATTGGAATAGCAAGACACAAAGCTTGTCGATATTGGCTTTACTCGTGAGAGCGCCTGGGAACTCTACATTATTGGAGAGGAGCATAAACCAATGCTTCCAACGGTGTGCGTTAATGATATCTTGTTAACTGCTATATTAATGTCTGAAATTCAATGAGGATTCGACTTGATGCAGATACAAAATCAGTCACACCGCCTGCGTTAATTTCTGAATAAAACGATAGGTTGACTACCCAATCAACAAGCACCCCTAGTCTTTCGCAAAGTCATGGATGGTAGTTACAAAACCGCTCTTTACCATGGAAAGCAAATAAACTTCTATCACTGCTGTAGATAAACACCTGCCCTCATACGATACAACTCTGGGTAAACATTTTTGTCAACTCAAAATGAGACGAACCAGAGTTAATGTACATCAGCGTAATGCAATATATTGTATACGTTGGTGGTTACGTTCAATTGCTTTCAAGGCTATAGAATCTTTTGCCAAATAGGAAAGCGGCGATGTCCGACTTTACTCGTGGTGGACATCGCCGCCAACTCAAAATATTAATGGCTGGAAATTAAAATATTTGGGTTATTCATTTTTGCGAACTGAAAAGGCGTCGTAATCACGGAAGCAAATGTTGGCTGTGTTCAATTCGGTCCGAATGGTATAGGGTTTTTTGCGTGTTCAACTCGGAAAGCCAACGTTCAACTTGTCATCTTTTGTTTAATATAAGATAAATCTTCAAACTTAATACTTATCTTGTTCTACATAACATATACTTTCAAACTCAATACTTTTCAACTTCCAGGCGTCAACACCATCTACAGATATATCAAGCTTGCAGATTGGCTCATTGGACGGCTCCCACGGTCTTACCCAGCATGGCCCTTCCCAGAGCCATCTTCCTGCACCGTTAACTTCATCTCAACCACGTGAACGGCGCCGGATCACAAAATCCAGCCCCTCAATTATTCCAACAGAACCCGAGAACCTACCATAGTCCTCAGCGACCAATGCTGACTGGCATAACGAGGGCACTGATCAAATCGCTTCTTCTCTATCACTTCTACTCGATTGGCTGTCGATTCCAAGTAATTATGACTCTCTGAAAGTTAAAGGTGACTCCAAGCCGCAGGATGGATACAAGAAGCCATCAGACTACCTCAAGGAACGAGGATGCACCACTTCTCCGACGTCTTCAGCATACGAAGCAAAGTAAATGGAAAAGCCTTCCAGTTCAAGTCTCTACACTTCAATAGCTCATTCTTAGATAACACGCCTTCATTCGGAATGAATCAATGCTAGAGACTAGAAAGATGGGACTGGAAACGGACAGGGACAATACACCATCGATCATGCACCCATTAATCGCCATGTAGGTGCGGAGAGAGATACCATGGGTGAGCAAGTCATAAACACCATCTCAAACCCTGGCTGTTCGGCTGGACTATAGATAGACAACGTAAAAATAAGTGCCCAAAGTGGGACATCTTTTATCCTATCTTCAACGACTGAAACGAGATATCATGCCCTAAAGATAGGAGGAAGTGATTGAATCAACGGTTAGAAGCTGATGGGTGATTCTGAAGCGCTTAGCTAGTTTCTTGTCCAAGATGTTGAGAGGTTCGTGTAGCTGGGATACTGTCGGCATAGTTTGCAGAAGAACAGAGCTCCAGCTTGCTTGTTAGTGGTACATGACATAGACATAAACATCCAGATACACAAAATGCAAGAGGTGAAAGTAATATCCATTGATCATTACGTAATTATTCAGGAAGGGTTATTCATTTTTACGAACTGAACAGTTTTCAACTCGCGTACAAAAATGAATAACCCTATTACTTATCACCATCTGGGATGATTTCGGGGATCGCCGCTTCTATTGCTCAAGCTAAGTATAGAATTATATTCTATGAAGGCAGCTCAGGGCTCATTAGATCTCGCCCTGACGTGGCAAATTCCCCACTAGCATCTCTTGGCAGCACGCGTACCTTTGCACGGTCGGACGCGTCTCTAGCGTGGAGCGTGACTGCTTTTTGTCTATATATACCTGAATGGGGGATTTTTTTTCCTCGCTCTATCCTATTTGTTTTATATTTCAAAACTTGCTCAAGACCCGTCAATACCCAGCGTTTTGTGTCGAATCAGAGCATCCGCAAGAGAGAGAATAAGGACATCTTTTAAAACGCATTCAGTCTAATCTTCCTTTGAGAGGCTTGGTAGACAACTCCGCTCCTTCAGTCAGTAGTGCCGTGACGTCCTTGACGCAGACTTCGAATTTACAAACGCTTTTATCATTTCATGTCCCGTTTCTATTTCTCAACTCCTCTCAGACTCCCTCATTCCCACACTCTTTTCGCCATGCTTTTTTATTCTGCTTTCCTTGCCTTGGCCTTTGTGACAAAGGCTATTCCAACCCCTCAGGATGCCACAGCTCCTGTTAAAAGGGACGTTCGTGTCGGGTGGCCCTATGGCAGCCAAAAAATTCGTGGTGTCAACCTTGGCGGTGTACGTTGGCAATTTGGCTGACGATAAATTTCTGCTAACAATGACATAGTGGTTGGTTCTCGAGTCTTTCATTACTCCGACATTGTTTGAGGCCACTGGAAATGATGCCATCGTTGACGAGTACACCTTTGGTCAGCTCCAGGACCGCGTTGTTGCCGAGGCTGCTCTGAAGCAGCACTGGGATACTTGGTTCACTGAAAACGACTTTGCCAGTATTGCTGGTAAGTGCTTGCAAGGGCGTGGAGCGTCCCCTTGCATCCAGTGGCAAGAACGCTTGATCGAATTCCGTTAATCTTTTTCATCAGCTGCTGGACTCAACCACGTCCGTATTCCAATTGGTTATTGGGCGTATGACGTTCGAGAAGGAGAACCTTATATCTCTGGCCAAGCAGAGTACCTCGACAAGGCGATCGCATGGAGCCGTTACTATGGTCTCAAGGTACTGATTGATCTTCACGGCGCCCCCGGGTCTCAAAATGGATATGACAACTCGTAAATATGTTTTCTTGAGTGTTGAAAGTGTAACTGACGAGTGGTTTTCAGCGGTCGAAGGGGAGATGCTTTGTGGTGAGCTAATGACAAATGCTTCAATGACACGGACTTATGGTATTTTGACTCAGGGCTACAGATATCAACAATGTCAAAAGATGTGTAGACATCATTGCACAATTGGCCAAAAAGTACTCCGATCCTAACTATTTTGGAGTCGTCACCGCCCTTGCTCTTTTGAATGGTATGTTGCAGTCGACGCGTACCGGAGCCAAGCTTACTAGATGATCGTTGCAGAGCCGGCTACGTACATGAATGACCAGCTCCTTCAGACTGCTCGCCAATACTGGTATGATGCCTATAAGGCTGCTAGGTACCCTTTCGGTACCACCGATAAATCTGGCCTCGTCTTAGTTCTGCACGACGGCTTCCAACCACTTAGTACTTTTAACGGCTTTATGGAGCTGCCTGAATATGAAGACGTTGTAATGGATACTCACAATTATCAAGTTTTCAATAATGACTTTGCCTCGTGGGATTGGAACAAGCACATCTCTGTACGATAGGATCTTTTTTTTTAGATCAGGCTGACACGTCACTTGAAGGGTATCTGTGACAAAGCTAGCACTTACAGCACCTCTCCGCTTTGGCTGGTCGTTGGCGAATGGTCTTTGGCTTCTACAGACTGTGCCAAGGGCTTAAACGGTCGTGGTATCGGTTCTCGATATGATGGCACATACGCTGGTTCTACTTACGTTGGAACCTGTGACGACAAGTCCAACGATGTCACCAAATTCTCAGAGTAAGTCATACCAATCATTTTTGGCTCTATTGACACGTATGTTTAGGGAGTACAAAGATTTCTTGCACAAATTCTGGGACGTGCAGACTCAAGTGTATGAACAGAACGCCCAAGGGTGGATCTTCTGGACTTGGAAGACTGAGTCAGCTGCCGATTGGAGCTACCTACATGGTCTTAAAAATGGATACATTCCTTTAGATGCTGGCCAGCATGACCACCCTCTTTCCTCTCTTTGCGGGTAAATTACAAAAGCAGAGCATTTTGGGAACGTTACCTAGATTTTTATACATCATACCATATTAACAACCCGCCAATAGGACACTTAAAACCTCTTTTCATCAATGGCATCCCCTTGCTTCTATAAAAGTTCAAAGCTGCAACCGCATAGCTTTTTAGCAGAACGTAAAAAGACCAATTTATTCACATAATTAAACGACTATGAAATTGCATTAGGACACGGAACGGCTTGTAAAAACATTCCAGTGTGCTTTCCGATACTGTAATGCATCGTCTCTCATGATCGCTAGTATCATTGCCATGATATAGTAGCGACAGCACCAGGCGCCGTACAGACAAATGTTGACGGATTTGAATATATGATTCCACCTTCTGTACAAGCAAAAAATCCATCTACAACACGTGGTTGGCCGATGCTGTATTCTACAATTTGTTCCATGCGGGGAAGCGAATAAAAGGTCATTGAATGAGGTAGAGGCTTGGGTTCATTAAGGGCCGTTGTACGGTGCATAAACTTCTCCCAACATGAGATTCAATAAAGTCGATTTGAGAACTCACCTGGACTGTTTGACCAGCAACCAGAGGTTCTTCAGTCTCGAGTGACATTGCGCCTCGGCTGGGATCCCCACTGAGAATTTTGATCACTCTTGTCACTTCCTACAGACACGTTAACCTTGCAGATATGGAATGCGGTAGACCCACGCCATTTTCCAAGAAACCAAGATAAAACTCATTTTCCTTTGTGATGCTACAACCGCCTCTTCCTTGAATGGCCTTGATGAGCAGTTGGGTAGGATTGGAATTGGACCCTTTAACTTTTAGCAACAGATTGCCCTTGGCGCTACAAGACATCGTATTGAGCAATCAAACAACAAAAGACTCGAGCTTGAACATACTGGGTAATGGTAAGAGGGTCAGCCACGGCTGATAGACCGAAATTCATCTTGGATGATTTTTCTCTGTCTTCAATGGCAATACCGACTGTGCCAGAATTAACAATCTGATCGTTGTAGAGTAACGTATGGGGACGATTAGTGATGAATGGAGTCGGGGCAGTCAACATACCCATCTGAAATTGCGGTCCGCACTCAAAACATGACTTGGAAATCAAAAGCAAAACTCACCTTTGTGATCATTGGAAACATCTTGTCCAAAGCGTTCAACACAGGAGAAGGTCGAGAGTCGCTCAACAGCAAGATACTCTGTGGCTTTACCCCTTCCAGCTCTCTGATACTGTTACCCTCCGACTCTCCCTTCCACACTTTCTCCCAATCTTGAGACAACACGTATTCCAGCTCTTTCTGTTGGCTTCTCCTTAACTCCTCCTCTTCAACATTTCGCTGTCTTTCTGGCCTTTGATACCGACCTACCTCAGCTGACGCTCGTCCAGTGAGATTGCTTCTAAACACATGAATGTTGGCGTCCCAAAAAGTCACAAGGGATAAAGTAGGCTCAGATCCAGCAGATTCTATAGAGAAAGATCCTATAGATCTTTTTGAAACATCTTGGACTGCTGCAAGATTGCCCGGCAAGTCTGTAAGAGATGTTGACAAGAGGTATACGGAGACCGAGTCTTTAGGGAGGGGATTAGCGGCGAGATGCTGTTGAAGAAATTGACGAGTAGGAGAATAAAATGTTTGTATCTTGGTATGTATACCTCTGTTTAAAACTCGAAATTGTTTTTGAATCATTTTTGGTTTATTACAAAGTTGTACCAAGGTAAGACATAAAAGTGGAATACTTTCGGTCACGTGACCGCGTCGCCTTGGAAGTTGCCATCATTCGACGTGTATTAGATTATTACAGTTACATTTTAATTTGATATTACCATTGGACATTATATTTCTACAGGCATCGCAACAAAAAAGTGAGACGGTCAGTTGGAAGGGCTCTTCTTCTTTCTTCTTTCGGCTTCCTTTCATGCCAGCTCTCATTGTTGGCATAAACAGGTATATAGTGTTAAAGGACTAAGTTCTCCACGACGGTAGAACTCACAATGGACGTGAAGAGGCAACTACCACCCTCAAGACATCATCATCGCTACCTGGAAAGAACACAGCCTCCATTCGTCATGTTACTGCTATGCGTGGCTTTCGCTCTACTGTTGGGCCCGTTAATAGCAATGGCTGGTGATCCAGAGGTGACGGTCAATCGAATAGAAAACCTACCCAACAGGTTATTTTACTTTGATGACACGCCTGTAGGTCTATGTCGCATTTAGTCTGCCACCTGACATAACGGCTTACAAATGAGTAGGTTGTTATGTACCATGATCCGATAAAATTGACCGTCCATCGATCACCGGACGAAGGCAAGACCTGGGAGCAAATCTCGGGGCCGCGGGATGGGGATGCTGCCCTCCTCATTGAACATCCTCACAACAATAAAATGGCCTTCATCATAGGCCGGCGTTCTAAACATTGGGTCACCTACAATCGAGGCGCTACCTGGCAATCTTTTGAAACTCCTAGTGACGCCAATCTGGGTGGGAAGACTCTAACCTTCCATGCCGAAAAAGACGGGTGGATCCTGTTCCAAGCAACGGTATGCGAAGACACAGGTTTTGGAAAATGGGGTGGAGGTAGGACATGCTGGGATGAAACTTATTACACCAAAGACGCCTTCCGTTCTGAAACACGGCTTCTTTTAAGTCAAACGTCGCGATGTATCTTTGCTCGGTCCACTGAGGCTTTCAAGTCTGCGCCCGAGTCTCTCATCTTCTGTACCGCTTTTGATGCAAGTCAAAAGCCCGGGAATGGTGGCATGCACAGCATCAAAGAAAGCAGGCTTTACTCTTCAGAGGACTGGTTTGAGAACAAACGGTTCGTTGATTTGGGCATTGGAAAGAGGGCTAGGGGCGTTGTCGGATTGGGAGTTGTATCAAAGTTTATGGTGGTAGCTTTGAGCCTGACTGATGGGTTGAGCAAAAGAGCCGCTTCTGGAGACCCTATGTGAGTTTTTGAGAATTGTCGGACGGACACTGACATCTTCGCGGCAGGGCATTGTACGTCTCAACAGACGGTCTTGAATGGCGCCAAACCCAGTTTCCTCACTCTGCGCTTCCAGATCTCAAAGAAAAGTTGGTGTTCATACTTGAATCGGATTTGTCTGCTAATCATATTATCTTTACAGTGCATACACTATTGTGGAGTCTACTACTCATTCTATTGCGGTTGACATCCTCACTTCGCCTTCTGCCAACATCGGCACTTTGTTTGTCTCTTCTAGCGAAGGGACTTACTTTGTGGAGGCTTTGGCAGACACTAACAGAAACCAGTATGGCATTGTAGATTTTGAGCAGCTTGTAGGCTTGGAGGTGAGTGACTACCATAAGATAATATAACAACTCATTATATCTAAAGGGAGTTGGGATTGCAAACGTCGTGAGCAATCGTGAAGAGGTCGTTGGGTGGGGTGAATCAAAGAAGATCAAGAGCAAAATCACCTATGATGACGGGTCAAACTGGAGGCCTCTGAAAGCACCCCTCAAAAAGATGAATGGTGATGACTGGTCTTGCGATACTTCTGATCTTGTAAGTACCAGTCCGCTAAGCACGGCTCTTGACAGGTGTTGACGATGATACCAGAATTCTTGTTCACTTCATCTCCACTCAGTGACTGTTCCCCATAACATCGGACGAGTTTTCTCTTCTACGGCTCCCGGATATGTTATGGCCGTTGGCTCTGTTGGCGATAGCTTGCTTCCTTATGGTATGTGGTGTCCTTTTCATCGCAAGTTCTAGCTGATAACTTTGCACAGAGGATTGCGACACGTTTCTTTCAACTGATGCTGGACTCAATTGGCGCATGGTACAAGAAGGTGCGCACAAATATGAATTTGGGGACCAAGGTAGTTTGCTTGTCATTGTAGATGACGAACAAGCCACCGACCATGTGCACTATTCTTTCGATGGCGGCAGCACCTGGAACAAATTGGAACTGGGCATCACCGTCCGAGGCTTGGTTTTGACTACTATTCCCGATTCCACCTCTCAAAAATTTTTGCTCCTTGGCACACTACCTCGTAAAGAATCTGGCCATGGTGGACGTCACGCTATGGTGTTCATCGACTTTGCGTCTTTACAAACCCGTCAATGTACCGACTCTGACTTTGAGCGATGGTATGCTCGAAGCGGTGATGGACATGAATGTCTGATGGGTCACAAACAATGGTATCAACGACGCAAACTTGATGCAAAATGCTATGTCGGTCACAAATTTGAGGATCCGGTAGGTCATGAGGAGAACTGCAAATGTACAGATGAAGACTATGAGTGCGACTTTAACTACGTACGACAAGATGGAGAGTGTGTCCCAGTTGGACCAGAGACTGTACCTGCTGGGACATGTAACAAGCAAGGAGACAAGTATTTGGGATCTTCCGGCTACAGAAAGATCCCTGGAAACACTTGTAAAAGCAAATCTAATCGAGCGAAAGATAGTCCAATCATGAAGGATTGCGCCTTTGCGCGCCCAGAAAATGGAAAACCTTCCCATGTCATACATCAATTCACTTCCAACATTGTCTCTCACTCTTACTTTCCCTCCTCACAAACAATTCTTCTACAGCTTGCAGACTTGACAGTATGGCAGTCTAGTAACGAGGGATTCTCGTGGAAGCAACTCCATCAAGGCGAGACATTCCTTGGGGTGATTGCCCATAGCTCGAGTCCGGAGCGCGCATACCTGCTTACAAACACTCGCAAGATATATCGCACCACCGACACCGGTCGATCATGGAATACTATCACGGCACCTCTTGATCCCAACAACCTCGGCATTCCCATTCTGGGTTTCCATCCTACTAAGCCCGATTGGCTAATTTACACTGGCGCTATAGATTGCAACGACCCGCTTTCTGTGTCTTGTCGCGCTGTAGCTTACTACTCTACCGATCACGGTAGGAGGTGGAAGAAGATTGAGGAATACGTCAGAACTTGTGCTTGGGCACGAGATAAGGGACTAAAAATTGATGAACGAGAAATCATATGCGAAAGCTACAAAAATAAGAAAGGCTCTCAATTGTCTGGCGAATACAACCCCATGCAACTGATTGCAGGATCAAATTACTATTCGAAGAAAATCAAACTGTTTGATTCAGTTGTTGGATTTGCTAGCTTTTCAGAATATCTTATAGTGGCTCAAGTGAGCGGCATAGCCTTTGCATATACTGCCATGACTAACTTATTCATAGCTCCACGAAGACCAAGGCTCATTATCATTACAAGTGTCCTTGGATGGCTACCACTTTGCCGAAGGGCAATTCCCGCCTAATATGAAGATTGATAACAAGGTAAGTAAACTCATCAGCTTACCCAACTATGAGTGCTGATAATTGTTGCAGGCGTACACGTGAGCAGCTCAAAGTAGATTTTACTTTCATCCATTGACATGTCATAGTATTTTAGAAAGCAGTACTGACTCAGTCTTCTTACATGTCACAATGAATTCGGCTGTCAACAAAGAATGGGGAAGCATCTTCAAGTAGGTTGTAGCCTCTTCTTGTTTTCTTGCATCTAATACATTTCTAGGTCAAATTCCAATGGAACTTACTACGGACTTGACGTTGAACACGTCAACAGAAACTCTGCCGGATATGTCGATTTTGAAAAGATGATCGGTCTAGATGGCATTGCTGTGATCAATGTTGTGGTACGTGATAGGTCTTTTTGTTAATGGTTGATGAGCTTATGCACTCCAGTCTAATCCCGCTGAGGCTGAAATATCGGGCCGAAAGGAATTGCAGAGTAGAATCACTCATAACGACGGAGGTTCTTGGAAACCTCTAAATCCGCCTGCTCATGACTCTCTTGGTCAAAAGTATAGCTGCCAGTCTACAGTAGGTCTTTTTCATCATTTGATTGAGGGTATAGCGTGTGCTTATGTTGCAAAGTCTTGCTCACTTCAAATTCATGGCTACACTGAGCGCCGAGATCCAAAGGCGACTTACAGTAGTCCGTCAGCGATTGGGGTAGGTCAATGCATCTTCTCTATCAACTTTTCTAACTTGTCATAGTTGATGCTTGCTGTTGGCAATGTTGGCGAAGAATTAGCCGCTTACACAGATTCCGACATCTTCCTCACTCGCGATGGCGGCTACACATGGGAGGAAGTACACAAAGATGCCCACATGTGGGAATTTGGGGACTATGGTTCGATTATTGTGCTTGTCAACGACGAGGAGCCAACGGATCATGTTCTTTACTCCACTGATGAAGGACTTTCGTGGAATGAGTATCCATTTGGACGAACCATTCGAGTTAAAACCATCCAAACGGTTCCTGATGACACCAGTCGTCGCTTTTTCCTTATTGGTACAGTACCGGGTACAAGTGATAAGACTATCCTTGTGCATCTTGACTTTTCCACAATTACGCAAACCAAATGCGTGTTGAGCATTGAGGACCCAAATCATGATGACTTTGAGCTTTGGTCGCCCAGCGAGAGCAGGGAAGATACGTGTTTGTTTGGAAGGCAGACCATGTATCACAGAAGGATAAGAGACAAAAATTGTTTTGTCGGTGAAAGAGTCGAGCAACCCAAGACAATTGTTCGAAATTGTACTTGTACTCCTTCAGACTTTGAATGGTGAGCTCCAATAGTTGAATCTCGCAGATAAGAGCTGACCGAGTATGAAGTGAATTCAACTATCGTCGAGATGCATCTGGCAATTGTGTCCTTGTTCAAGGTGCATCACCTCTTTCCATCAACACGCAAGAAGAACAATGTGATGGGTATACAGAGTTTTGGTACGAACGCACTGCGTACCGCAAAATTCCTTACTCTTCTTGTGAAGGTGGAGAAAGACCAGACAGAGGCAAGAGACACGATTGTCCAGGTTTGTTTATTGGAGGTGCAAGATGGGGTGCCCTATTTTGGGGATCTATAGTCATTTTGCCGTTTACAATTGCGGGCCTAGCGGCATATTGGTACATCCAAAAAGGCGGTAGGACCGGTGCTATCAGGCTCGGAGATCATCGTGCATTTGGAGGAAACGGAGCTTCGGGAGCATTGGCGGTGTTGGCTAGTGTGCCAACCTTTGTGGTTGCATTAACACAGGCAGGTTGGGCACGCGTTACGCGATGGATACCATTCTTGGATGATCTGTTTACGAGACGGTCAACGTATAGATCGGTACCCATTGATGAGGATGGTGAGTTGTTTCTCGATACGTTTTGCCTATGGCTGACCTTGAGGTAGCGGAAATTCTAGGTGACCATTATGAAGACGAGTAAAAAGTCATGTAACCATTATAGATGACTGAGCAAAAACGCGTAATTTAGTATGCATTCATAGGCAATGTGTGATAACGGCATAAAGTTCCAAGGTACACGATGTACATAACTTTTGAATCCTCATACCCCGTCGATGCTTTGCGGTTGCTTTGAATCTATCCACTTTTGATGACGATTGACCAACTCTTCAACGATGAATTCTTCAATCTCCACTTCTCCGTCCTTTTCTGTAGCGCCTTGCTTGATATCGTCAAGTCTCAACCAAGTTTCTTGGTACTCCTCCTCTAGACCTGGCGATGTCGCCGTCAGGATGCTGTCACCGTGTCCATGGGCAGATTCGCTCAAAGAAGGTGCATGAGACGGGACGGCACGCTCAACAAAGACCACTTCATACTTGCGTCGATGCAAATCGTTTCCGATCACGAGCTGATGACCGTATTGGGAAAGGGCAGCTCGAGATTTTGGAATGAGCAGTGTTGGATCTGTCTCAAGCTGACCACAACGGAAGGATCAGAAACCTGACCGGAGAAAGACAAGACTCACCTTGAAGCTGACCACATATGCTTCAGGTGTCCATTGCTCGACCAACGGTCTCAGCACTTTGGGTACTTGGTCCATTTCCAGCGACAAGGTACCTTTACCCGACTGTATCTTGTGCTCTGCCACTTTGTCGTCTGGCAGGAAAAAGTCTGACACAGCGGCAGCTAGGTAAAACAGGGCTTTGCGACCTAGCGGGGCCATGAGACCCGTCACGCACTTGAGGAGCCAGAGGTAATCGTTCACCGTTTGGAACTCGATACTGAGGAGCGTGCCTTGAGCTTGTGCTTTGTGGTACGCCTCGAGAATGACCAAGAGTTCGGTTGTATGTTGAGGATCGACAACGATGGACGAGCCTGCCGAGCCCGGGTTTGGGACGATGGACAACAGGTCAAGAAATGGGTTGAGAGAATGAGAATAGTGCCGTGAGAATGGACGGAGGGAGTGGATACGGTGCATAAAGATGACGGCGTATCCTTGCGAGAGGAAATACTCGGCAGATGTTGCACCTCGGGTGCCCGCGGAGAAGTTGTCGAGGAAGCGAACGCTACATGGTCAGCGATGTATGTGTAGATGAGCATAGGACGGACGTGTTGGATTCGAGCGGGACCGTTGTGCCGCCGCTCTAGTCATGTCTGTCAGGAGACTGTCTCGCTAGGGTGTTGCTGCACATACAGTCACCAAGACGACTTTTTTACCGTCGACAGCCTGCCATTTTTGTATGAATCGTCGTACTCTTTCTGTCTTTTCCTCTACGCCTGGTGGTTTCCGTTGCGTTTGAAAGTAGGATTCGGTGAAGACGTTGCTGGGTTTTGTCGTTTGTGGCATTTTCACAGATGCAATGGGTAAGAATGTGGGATGTGTAATTAGCGTGAGTGTAATTAGGTGGGTGTAATTAACGCGAATGTAATTAACGCGAATGTAATGAACGCGGATGTAATTACACCCACCTAATTACACCCACCGCGCGGGTCTCCATCGCCAACCACCATTTCCTTCACACCACCTCTTCACTCTACTCTCTCTACCACCACCAATGGGCATGATCCTACTCCTCGTCCAGAGCGTCTGCATGTTCGCCGCGAGCTTCATCGTCGGCAGTCTCCCGCTCTGGCTGCAGTCGACGGCCTCTGACACCCACCTCAAAGCTATCAATGTCCTCGGCATGGGCTTGCTAGTCGGTGCAGCGCTGACCATCATCATCCCAGAGTGAGTCACACTGGACGCGACGGCGACAGACTAACTCTACCAGAGGCGTGTCTGCGCTCTACGAGGCTCTTCCGAAGGATAGCCACGACGGGAGTGTGGTCCATCCGTTGGGTCTCAGTGTGTTGAGTGGATTCTCTCTGATGCTCCTCATCGAATCCGTCCTGCCTCATCCGCCTCACCCTGCCTCGCCGGCGTCTTCTCCCTTCCACTCGCCGACACCGTCGCTCGACGAAACGTCTCGCCCGCCGAATCAGCATCTCAACTCGCAGACGCCCATGATTTACAAGACCAAGCGGATGACGATCGACGAAGGCGTGAGCGAGACGAGCGCACTGCAAGGGATGAATGCGACGCTCGGCCTCGTGATCCACGGTGTGGCGGATGGCATCGCCCTCGGCGCCAGCAGTTTGGCGGCCCATCGCAACGGAAGCCTCGGACTCGTCGTCTTTCTCGCCGTCCTCGTCCATAAAGGTCGGTGGCGTGATTCAGACATTCGTCCCGCCGGTGACACTCTCTGCAGGTCCAACCGCCCTCGGCTTGACGACGACGCTCCTGTCCCTCTCTCTGTCCGCTGCCCGTATCCGCCGGCGCCTCGTCATATTCTCTTTTGCGGCTCCGGTCGGAGCCATCCTCACCTATCTCTTGATCCATTGGTTTGGGTCTGCGTTGGGTCCCGGTGACCGGGAGCGGCCTGTACGAGGCGATGCGTTGGGATGGTGGACTGGGATTGCTCTGCTTTTCTCGGTAAGCATGGGACACTGAAACACAGGCTGATCGTCAGGGAGGTTCATTCCTGTACGTTGCGACGGTCATCCAGCCGCTGTCGTCCACGGCCGACACACCGTCGCACCCCGAGTCGCATGAACGGACGTTGGGTAGGTATACACGGGCCGGTCTTTTGGTTGCTGGGATGGTGTTGCCGCTGTGCTTGAGCTTGCTCGTGGGTGATGTCCATTGACGTGTCCAGTGTTCAGTGTTCAGTGTCCCGCGTCCAGCGTCGAGGTGTTTCTTTATATGGGCCAAAAGAGGTCCAGAGACTTTGGTATGTAGGTGCGATAGCCTAGACGTACCCTGTAGCATGCGTGCATGAAAGACGAGTCTATGTACTGCCCAGTGTCTACGCTGCACCCGCTGCGCCCGATGCGCCCGATGCAGCGACTTGCCGACGTTACCGACGTCCCCGGTCCTGCCATTCCACGCCGTCGAGCAAGCCTGTCCTGTCTGACCTCTCCAAGTCTCGCATGCTCCTCATAAACCATCTGCGTGTGTGTGTGCGTGGTCAGCGTGGTGCGTGGTAAGCATGGTGCGTAGTAAGCGTGGCACTCACCCATCCGTCCTGCTCCTCACATTTGCATACGCTCCTAGCCCGTCGCCCCTGCCGTCGCCCCCGCCCTCACTCTCCTCAGACCCATCCTCCAGCTTCTCCAGCTTCTGCAGCTTCTCCAACTTCTCCAACTTCTCCAACTTCTCCAGCACCTCGCTTCGCTCCCCGCTTCGCTCCTCACCTCGCTCCTCACCTCGCTCCCCGCTTCGCCCCCCGCCCCCGCCCCCGCCCCCCGCCCCCAAACGGATCCTCCCCCGCAACATCCACCGGCACCAGCGGATACACCCGCCCGAGGTCCCTCCGCGCCGACCGCTCAAAGTCGACACACGCGCGCGCACGCAGCAGCATATCCTGCGACTTGGCAAACAGACTGAACGGCGTGTACACAAACGGCGCCGGCGGCTTGTCCCCCGCGTCCCGCCCCGACACGTCCGGCGCCTGCACCCCCGACGCGCGCGACTGCACCGGCGTGAGGCGTCCGTCCGGCGCCGGCAGCACGACCTCGAGCACGACCATCTGCGCCCCCGCGCCATCGGCGGCGGGGATGTCGAGGATCTCGGGCGAGAGCGTCGCGAGGTGCGGCAGCGTCGGCCAGCACCGCAGAGCCGTCGTGAGCGCCTCCATGGCGGCGCAGAGCGCCGCCTGGAAGTCGGCCAGCGCGGACACCTCCTCCCCGACGCCCTGCCGGCACCGCGCCAGCACCTCGTCCATCGGCGCGTGCGCCAGCTCGCGGACGTACGCCTTCACGGCCGGCGCCAGCGGATACGCGACGTCCGGCAGGCGGTACGCCGGGATCTGGTGGCGGGCAAAGTTGTACACGAGCACGTCGAGGCTGTGGGCAGGACGGACGCCAAACAGCCCGAGATACGCGCCGGCGGGCTGCACGACCGGCCGCGTGCCGCGCTTCGCATACGTCTTGCACGCGGAGAGAAAGACGTCCATCTCGGCCTTGCTGACGGCGAAGCGGTCCGCCAGCGTCGCGCTGAAGAAGCGCGTCTCCGCCATCCGGTACCCGCGCGACGTGTAGTGCTCGACGCTGTCGACGGAGCGCAGCTGGGCGCGGTCCGCGTCTGGCCGGTCCCACGCGGCCGGGCGGCCGGAATCTATCTCGCGCACGAGGAAGAGCATGACGCCGTCGCGGAGGCGCGCCACGTCACCGCCGCCGGTCACCAGCACACGGTCAAACATCACCCCGAGCGACTCCACGGACAGGTCGAGCTGCTGCGCCAGCAGCACCGACGCCTCGACGAAGCGGCTCCGGAACAGCAGCGCCGCGTCGGGGCGGGCCCCGCCGCCGAGCACCGCCGCGAGGATGCGCGGGACATGCGGCGTCACGAGCGGCCAGTGGAACGACAGCTGGTACAGCCACTGGAACGTCGGCGCGCGGGGGTCCAGCGCCGGCAGGGCGTGCTACGTTGTCAGCCAAGCACGCATGCGCATGACTCACCGGCGCCGCCGCGATGACCTGCATCGGAAGCGTCCCGTCGTTCTTGACGAGCAGCCGCCCGGCCGTGTCGAACGCGGCGCTCGCGACGACGATGCGCCGCGCCTTGTCGCGGACGGACCGCCGCGCGAGGGCGTCCAGCAGCGCGACGAAAAAGCAGCACAGCACGAGCGCGCCGCACATGACGGAGATGGCGACGGCGAGCTTCGTGCCCTGGCCGCCGTTGCGCGACAGCGCGGCCGGGTCCGTCGCGGCGTGCGTCCGGTACGACGTCCCGCCGAGGCCGAGGTAGTGCATGCCGCAGACTGCCGTCGCGAGCGCGACGGCACACAGCCCGCGCTTCCACGACGAGTCCTGCCACTGGGCGCGGAGCCGGAAGAACAGAAACAGCGCGACCGTCGCGGCGGCGACCGCGAGCAGCAGCGCAAACACGACCGTCACGGTCGTGTACGACACAACCAGGTTCGGCAGCTTGAACGACGCCGAGTAGTGCATCAGCCCGCACGTGAGGCCGAGAAAGCACCCGGCGAGGAGCACGCGCCAGGGCGCATACTCGAGCTCCGAGCCCACGACCCAGAACGACAGCGCCGTCGCGACGATCGGGACAAACAGCGACATGGCCGTCATGCCGGGGTGGAACTGGCCGTCAGCGCGGCGTGCGTCGGCAGGGACTTACGCGGATGAACCACGTCACGCCGGGGCTCGCGACGAGGCGGATGCTGATCATGCTGACAAAGTGCATGCCCCATATCGCGCACGCGGCAAAGACGACGGCGGCGAGGAAGAGGAGGAGGTGGTTGCGCCAGCCGCGCGAGCCCGTCCGGCGGCCCAGCACGAGCAGCGTCGCGTACGAGCCGAGGAGCGAGACGACGATGGACGCGACGAGCACGCCGGGCTGGGGGTGGATCGGGATGGCGTGGGTGGTGTAGTATGCGGCGAGTGCCGCGGGGTCTGCGCCGCGGAGCGCGAAGCGTTAGCGGAGCGGCGGTGGTGTAGCGCGGCGGCGCCAACGTCGGATCGGACTTACCGTGCCAGCTGGCCTCGGGGGGCTGGATCATGGCGGTGATGGACGAGCGAGCGAGAAGGGCAAAAGGTATCAAAGAGTACCAAGAACGCAAACTTCCATGAGCTAGAACGCGCTATAAACGGGTAGCCTGGGACGAATAGTGGGGCGCATGTTGATCAGGCGTGACGGTGATGCAACGGGCGAAGCGTGATGGGGCCTGATCGGGTCGGGGGAGGCCTCTTTTCGGGTGGCGCAGTGATGCACCGCAGCGATGCGGGGGGGGATCCATCGGGATCATAAAGTTTGGTTTGATGGAATCGGGCGATTAGGGTTTGGCTGTGGAACAGTCGGGTGGGCGACACGCCAAGGCCGCGAGCCTATGCGTGCGATGCGTGCGGCGCGACGCGGCGCGCCTATCGCGAGGACCAGGCGACGTCGTGACGTCACGAGATACTTTTCATCGTTGCTTCTCCATCTTTACTTGTTGGTTATTCGCCATGTCTGATTCATCGTCGCTGTGGTATTGTCATGAGGTGGGTGGCGGCGGCGGCGGCGGCGACGGCGGCAGCACTTGTAGACGGCTAATACGCTGTAGTGTCGCGCGGTGATGCGTCCAGCGACGGTGAGTGTAGAGTGGATGGCGAGGCTGATGGGTAGGTCGACGGGACGACGGTGTGTGGGCTGTGTGAGGGAGAGTTTGTGGAGGAGGGTGAGGGCGGCGACGACGACGACGAACCACTGCACCGCGAAACGACCGAGCCAGCAGGAACCCACTTTCTATCTGGCATACTGGGAGCACTGGCTGGCGCGGTACGGCCAAGGGAACCGCCACACACCACCAGCGAGGACGCTGTGAGGACGTTTACATACAACTCGGGAGATGTACACGCAAGAGTGACGGTGGGCCGTCCCGCGGCAGCGCTGGTCGAAGCGATTATGGCGAGAAATCCCAGCGTGGGACGAGCTGGGTCAGGCGTGGGATTTGGACCGTCGACGATGTGAGTGGTCGACAGTGTGCGTCGTCAACGTCGCGCAGGAGCTGACTCGGTCGCAGGGAGATCACCGGAGGGCTCGCGTCGGACAACAGGGAGCAGGCGTCAGACAACAGGGAGCAGGCATCGTTCCGTGGCCCACCAGGAGGTAGGTCCACCAGGCGTTGCCGGGCGGTGCTGATGCCTAGCGGCATAGGGTCCAGCCTGTGGGAGAGGCTGATGCTGTTGTCCAACCCTGGGGCACAGGCGCCGGCCAGCGAGAGTGCGATCCGAGAGCTGCCGAGAATGACTTTTGACGACGAGACGCTGGGTAGGTTGGCGTTTGGATGGCGTTTGGATGGGCGACTGGATAGACGGCGCTGACCAAGAAAAGCGCAATGCCGGCACAAGGAATGTCCAGTGTGCCAGGAAGACTTCAAGGTTGGGGAAGAAGTCATCCACCTGCCGTGCTCGTAAGTTGGGTGGGTAGTGTCTCGCTGATTCTCAGCCATGTATTACACCCTGGCTGTCTTGTTCCGTGGCTGCGCCAAAATGGCTCATGTCCAGTCTGGCAAGTGGTATACGTTTGCACCAGCAGATTGCTGAGGTTGGTATAGTCGGCTTTCACTCGTCGGTGAAGATGCGCATTCACGGGATAACGGAGATCTTGAAACGGCCATACAGACCTTTCTTCGGCGGATATTTGGAGAGTTTACGCCGTCGGTAGAGGTTGCAGATGGTGAGCCGACATCCCAAGCAGGGAGTGGCTTGAACTCTGAAAACTCAATTGCGGAGCCGCCCATTGCTGAGTCCCCGCCCGTTGAGTCCCCGCCCGTTGAGCCACCAGCCGTGTCGGACGAATCTCCCGCATCCAGCTCAGCGCAAAGGACGAATGAAAGGCTGTTGGCGGAAGCGCGTGCTAGGCTTCGTGCGCGAACACGGCATCAATGGGCGGGCGGTGAGGCAGAGAATCGGGAGCCTGATGATTAGTGAGTTACATCATAGGTGTGTGGGCCGACTTGACGTTGCAAAGTAATCCAGAACTTGATTGAGCTCTCTCGCCCAGTTTGTGTCGCCAAAAGGTTCGTCTGTAGCTGTGCGAGCCATCGTGTAGGTCACCACAGATAGATTCAGATGCGAGTTGTATACTACAGAGGGTGGTTTGTGGGATGCGTAATTCACACTTTTCAAAAGTCATGTCGGGAACGGCTCTTACCATGAAAGAGTCTCATGTATGCTGATAACTGTTGCAACCCTATCCAGGCGGCCAAGCGTGTCAACTAGCTGACGCCTTGCGTTGGCATGCCCATTATTAATCAATAAAAAAGATACATTCATCACGCTCCAGACTCTACAATGAAACTCCGCTACACCCAAGCCCTGACTCTCTCGCACTCCCACTACCTATAAGCAGCGACACTTCCCTCCCGCCACATCCTCCCGCCGTCATCCGCTTCCTCATCCAAACCCCATTCCAAGCCGGCATTATCCCCAATCTCCTTGGCCACCCTTTGCAAATTCCGCAACGCCCTGCTACTCTTTCTCGACGGCGTCGTCGCCAACTGTCGAGGGTCAGGTAAACCTCTTGATCGGGTCTGAGGGGTTGACGGGTTCGTCTCAAAAGCGGGTGCAGTCGATGCACTACGTGAGCGTGCGCGTGCGTGAACGACAGGAGAAGGCAGAGATTTAAAGACGATAGGTGGAGGACAAGGCGCTGGAGACTCGCTGGTGTTGATACGAGGGGTAGATAGCCGAGGCGTAGAACGGATTTTGCTGTATGGGACCGGGGGTGGTAGCATGAGGCTTGAACTTGGTTTACGGCTCGCCTCCCTGGGTGTTGTCTTTATCGAAGAAAGTGAACGTTGTCGAGAAACATCTGAAAGAGGAGGAGAGGGCAGAGCAAACTTGGAAGCGGAGAGAGATGATGAACCCAGAGTGGGACGCAAAGATCCCATAGAGGGTACCAGGTTCTTGACCATCGCTATTGGAAGCCTGCCAGTATGCTCTATTCCAAGCTTGATACCTAGATCGGCCGCTCTTACATTCCATTCATTCCTCAAAGGACTCGAGCTGCGCTCATACTTGTAGCAAGGCGTCGTTGCCGATGACGTTTTTGATTTCCCAAGTAAATCAAGCTCATCCTCGCTCTCATCGCCTTCGCTTGGTGATGGCGATTGTACAGGCGAATGAGGTACCATGGAGAATCGTATACGCTTGACACTAGAAGGTGGTCGAGGGTTGGAAAATTCCGACGGACGGCGAAGAGCGCTCTTTCTTGGAAGAGATACCATGGGATTGTCGCTAGACAGTGAAGAGCTACGACAGCCGTCTGTAGAAGGCGGTGGAGTAGGATGATATACGGGATGTATGATACGACCCGGAGGGTCAACTCGCGACACATGCAGAGCAGGCGCCGCGCAATCATTCACAGAGACAGATGGAGAGGGAATAGGCTTTGAACGTGTCCTCGACGCAGGAGAGAAAAGATCATGAGGCGGAGGGGATGATGGTGGTAGAGACAATTCAGGAGAAACAGACAAGATATCATCGACTGTGGGTGAAGAGGGAGTAATAGATGAGGTCGGAGGAGGCGATGGAAGTGCGGCTACAACAACAGACTTGCGCTTGCCCAATGGATTTTGATTCTTTTGCGATTTTGATACAGATGGTCCCTTTCTAACTAGATCATGGCGCTCGTTGCTGTCAGAAGCATTAGAAGCTCTGCGTAAAGTTGAGTTGATGGCAGATACTTTGGTTTCTGCTTCGTGAATGGATGCCTGGCTTTTCTGGTGGAGAATTGTCACTTTCGAATGAGAAGTATGCGTTGAAAGAATAAATTCCACGTCGCTGTTCGTATCGTCCGCCACTGGTTTGTCAGTATGACGCTCGTAAACTCCCGCCGATGCTTTGGTCGATTTTTGCTTATCAATAAAAGGACATCTCTTTTCCGAGTTTTTTCCTTTACACTTTGAAGCGTTCTCACTTCTTTCCCCTCCCGCATCTCGACATGATCTGCATTTCCGAATTCGAAAGCCATTAACGACTAGAGTGTCTTTGATTTGCGAATGATCTGGAGATTCAGAAAAAGTCCTCAGTTGCCTATCTTTTGCAATGTTATTTGAGATATCTGCAGTAATTCTCAATGAGTATTATTAAAGGCAAGTCAACAATACTCACGAGACACATCAACCTCCTCCAACTCAAACATACACATACCTGTCCTGCCTTTACATAGATGGGCGTTCTCACGCCTAACCCCACCGTATTGTTGGCAAGTGTCACATTTAAATGTATCTCCGTTCCTCTTTAAGAGTACCTCCTTGAAATATTTTGCATCATCCAGACGCAATGAAGCAAGCCCAATCGTGCCTTCTCTTGGCCGCTCTCCCAACATACGCTGTTTTCCTTTGCCATTAGAGTAAACAGACTTTGAAGCATTTTGAGCTGTTGCTCTTGGTGTTTCAAAAGGCTCTTGCGGTGGAGGTGTAAACAGGTCCGACAGCAGGTTTATTGCAGAAGCTGATTTTGGTACAGATTGAATCTGTTTTACAGGAGGACGGCAAGAAGCAGAGCAAGATTTTGATCTAGATCTGGAGGGTATCACCACTTCCATAACTCTACTAGGACGTTGGGTTCTCTTCACTCTAGGGCAGACAATCTCAGGCAGGGCCTATCTACTGTCAGCGATGGATAAAGCACACACAAGACATACTTTTGGCAAGCGCTTGTGAACAGGAGCGCAGCGCACAACGTCTTCTTTGTTGTTACTGATAGTCCCAAGCTCATCTTCTGAGGATTCTTGATTAGAAGAAAACAGGCCATTGAGAGTGGGCAGTGAAAGAAAGCGAGTTCCTCTTGAACGTGGCGAGATATCTCTCCAGCATTGGGAATCGCCCATCTCACTATACGCTGACTCTCTTGGCCCATGTCGATTCCTTCCTTCGTCCCCTTCATCTGGGCTAAATTGTACCCGCGAATTCTCCTCTGCCTTTAAAAATTCTTCAAAATCTTGCTCATCTTCTTTTGTCCAAGGCCGAGAGGTTGGTTCAATTAGCTCCCATTCCGGCTCCTGAGGATCAAGCCCAGATTTGTTTCCCCAGCCTCCCAGCTCATCCTCATCTGAATCAAACTCGCACATATCCAGACCATCCTCCACTGAGCCCTCATCATCGCTCACAAGCCCAACATTCTTCCCAAACGGTCTCGGTTGTATAGACCTCAATCGACCCCTATCCTTGACAATCTCACCTGTACGAAGGTCAATTTCATCGTCATCCTCCACGTTTTTGTATTTCTCAAACAAGAGATCCCAACTTGTCTTGAGCTTTTCTCTAGATTCTTGCCGTTTACGTGAAAACTCTTCCTTCTTCCACTGCTCTCTGCTGAATACCGAGGCAGACCTGATTCTCACATTACCGTTTTGAAACGGAGTAGGTGTACTGTATGAAGATGGATGGATAAGACTGGAAGAGCATGAAAAGACGGATCCATGTCGAAATACAGGGGAAGAAAAGGAGGCGTTGGTATAGGATGACCTTGATGGTCCTGCTACTGGCGTAACAGGGACAAACATAGCAAGGATATTTACAGTCCCATGGGCGAGTTGAATTGTATTTCTGTAGGAATATTACAAGACACAAAAGTCGAATGTTAAAAAGGTTGCAGGAGATGAACAAGACTGAGATTTGTTTGTTTTCGACCAAAGTGCATTGTTGATTAGAAAGTAAATAATTGATAGAAAATCCAGGCACGATGATCACAATGAATACTAATCAACCATTACAATTTCTCCTTTCTGCCATATCAACGACTGAGATATAACTTTGTACATGTACTGGAGATGCATTTCCAGATAAATAATCATTGTTTGCTAATGATCAGAAATAATTACAAGACACTGCACACTTGAAGATCATGATAATGCCGTTATTGTTTCGTTAACGTTACTCATCCACTCAATTCTTTGATGTTTTTGACCATACCAGTGGTTTCATTTCTACTTGGTGGGTACTCTTTTCATAAACACTTTTAGTTGCGTCTGCAACACCTTCCAAACTGCCTTGTGATCCAATAGTATAAGCACTACAACATCATCAGAGGTTTGCACTCCATATACTCATTCAACGACTTACACCGATAAATCTAACCATGGAAAGCCCAAACGTAGCCCATAAAAGTGCCTGGAAATATAGCTGTTGCTTATCCTGCAACTTTTCGTCATCAAAACTGAGTGCTTCATTGATGCAAGTTCCATTGATGGGGACCACCACGCTCCCGTTGTTGGCATTGAAACTGGATGGAATACAAGCTTGGACAAGTTTTCGGGTGGTGTCAAGACCGTTGAGAGTCTGGACGGAAATGGCAAGGGCAGCATTAGAAAGAAGCCAGACGCCTACGAGTCGGGTACGGAATGTTCGGTTTTGATCCTACATCGAGATTAGATCATGGCCCGATTATGCTAAATTAGATGCAGGATTAAACCTACGTCCATGCTGGGCTTCTCTTCTTTCTCCTCTGGCTTATGTGGAGCAACGGCCCGTTGCACAACTTGCTTAAAAGACTCATCTAGCTCATCTTGACTCTGTCGAACAGTTAGTCATCCATCGCCGTGTTAGTTTGATTGGCCTCACTCTTTGTTTATCTTCTACCACGTCATCATCACCATCTTTTCCTTTACTTGAAGATACAGCTGGAAGTGCCTCGGCTTTGTCGGAACCTTTTGTGCCCCATGAAACATCGTGCAGGTTACAAAACGCATAGACATTGAGAACATTAGTGAATGATGGAGCCAAAAGCTACCGGGGAAAGGTTGTCATCCACTATCATTGCTTAACGAAATGAATATATCACATACCATGTATTGTGGGAAAGAAGTAAACATGTGCCAAGGGTCTCGCTATCTTGCCGTTAGCGCATTTTAAGATTTCAAATGAATATACTTACATAGAGGAAGGAGGCCATAAGATAAATGCCGATAGTAGACATGACTGCTGCAACCAGCACGCCATTCGTTGAATTGAAGAGATTTCCCAGTTTTTGTGAGATGCTTCCGGGGTATCCCAACGCCCCCTAATTTATCGTCAGATGCAAACGAAAATATTATCAAGGACATACTTTGAAGGCAACGACGGATAGAATGACTGAGCAGACGATGAGGTAGAGAGACAAAACAGCGAAAAGCCTTTTACCCAGATCAGCAATGCTTACTTTCCGGGAAGACCAAGAAACCTACCAAAGTGTGATGATGTAGAGCCCTTTCTCGCCTTTGGGTCTATTACCAAGGGCCAAGACGAATTGAAGCATCAAAAATGCCATGTACATCCACTGGAAAACAAGATTCACCCAATGAGTCTGTTCAAGGCTTGATGTGAGCAAACATTGTTATCTTTGGAATAGAGATTACTCACGGCATCCGCTGTAGCAAATACGTTGATTTTGGCGCTTTCAGGAAGAAGCTCGATGACAATAGAGAATGTAAGCCATAGATT
Source organism: Cryptococcus depauperatus CBS 7841 (assembly GCF_001720195.1). NCBI lineage: Eukaryota > Fungi > Basidiomycota > Tremellomycetes > Tremellales > Cryptococcaceae > Cryptococcus > Cryptococcus depauperatus. Next base: position 2,770,472 of record NC_089468.1, on the reverse strand, counting down.
GGCAAGGGCGAACCAAGAGAAAATAAGACTGAACCTGATAGGCTATCAGCTGTGAAGTCGGTAAGACCGAAAATGAAGCTTACATATTGTACTATGGGTGGATACAATGTCAACAATAATGCTTGTGCATGCAGCGAAACTCACCAAAGCCTGAACATGGAACATAATCATCCTGATTAGTCCATGACTGCTCCTATACAGTCTAAAAAAATGGAAGAGAGAGTACTGTCATATTTCCCTCAGCTTATTGAACAAGAAGATGTTGAGGAAACTTACCACCGAAGCCGCAAACGAACCATTCAACCATCGACGACGTTGACTGATAAGCTCGGCTGCTTGCTCTGGCACGTCTGTTTCTGCTTTACTAGGTTTAACATATTGAAGAACCCATCTCTCTTTCGCTTTGGCTACAAGCTCGAAACACAAAATCCTATGCATTCATAAGTCAATGTTGTTTTTGTTGAGCGAGCAAAGGCATACCTATCCTCGGCACTGTGAATAAGTTAGCATTCAACAAGCCGGATTCCCGCGCACGTTCTGACTCACAGAAACATGTTCTTAGTAAAGATGTTCATCCCATACACACCCTTGCTTCCTAAACGAGCAGCCACTATATTTCTTAACTTTCGTACCTTTCGGGAACGATATAAACGTACACGTTGCATCACCATGGAAATATTGAGTCAACGGTCGCCCTTGAATAGCTCTGAACCTATATGCACTGAATGCACCAGGTAAGACGCTCACACTACATGTATTTGGTGAGTTGCCCTTGAACTGTTACGCATGACGCGTGTCGTTCCAAAACTTACTAGCCGAAACTACTCTCAAGTGGTTTATCAAGGATATTTGACATTTTGTATTCGAAATTTTGTGCTGCCACAAGAGGATTCAAGAGCTTGATACCTTTTTTGATCATGGCATGGATTTCTCCACAAGCACCACCAAGGTTGGGGTTATTCTGAAAACTTTCAGCATTTCTATTCCTTATCATAGATGTCGTGGCTCACATAAAAGGCTTCCCATACTGTGGACAAATAAGTATGCGACACTCACACACAACAAACTCACAATGATAAATGGCTTTGTGGCCTGGCTTGGTTCCCGCATCCAGTAACACACATATCTCTGGATGAAGTTGGTTTCCCAAAGCGTTGAAAAGCCAACGATGTGAGTTTATTTTTTTGGCATTCTCTTGCTTGAGTACAAATATAATTTGCACTGGGACCTTCATGACTATCAGTACGAGTCTCGCCAAGACTGAAGCTGCTTACAAGATTGTTGGGATCATCAGGATGAGGTTGTACGAGTTGAGGCGTCGCATCAATTGAGAGTTGGGTAGTGTACTAGAAATTGCCAAGAGTCAAAAGAGTCGAAGCTTTGCCATGTCATCGAATCACCTCAAAGATATGGGCCACCGTCTTTTTGTCATCAACCTCTTTTTTCAAAACGCCGTCCTGAAAGACACCAATGGTAGCCAAAACATCAAGAACTTCAGTGTCCATGGGACCGATACCATCTGCAATCAGTGCGACCACGATTTTCTGCCACCCGGGATGACCTTCCTCTGCTGAACGACGCCAAAACTTGGATCTAACATCTCGTTCATCAGCAGGTAAGACAGTCAAGAGCCAAGCAGACCAACGCCTTGGTATTGCAAATGTCTCGGATATTGAGCATCACGTTGTGAAGCGTACGCGCATACAAATGCTTGTCTTCATTATCTACGCCTTGTCAGTAGCTTACCACGCGTACTGAAGGCCAGCCTACAACTCGTGATTGCGATCAGCAACTCAGTCTCTCTATTATAAGATGCCGTCTTGAGTTTCCATCCGTTTTCTGGGGTGAAATCGTCAGGATCACAAGTAGCAGCTGTGTATCGCATGTGGCTATAGACCATCTTCAGCTTGGCCCCAGATCACGGCCATTCTCTCACGTGAATTCATTGTTGTTCTTGTCTGCCACACCGTTAGAAACCTTTACTCGTTCGCAATTGCTCAACTCACCGCCCAGCCATTTCGCCTCCACTGAGCTAGACACAGGTCCCGGCACTGGGTAACTACCAAGAATTAGACGGCAGTTAAACATACATCCTCCTCAGCTCACTCATTGATAAAGTTTCCCTTGGTCAATTTGATCTTTTTGATCGTCGCACCTCGCCTAGGACCCACTTGACGCCTTATAAAATCCCAGCTGGCGGTGTTGGTCGAGCTAGCAGCAGAATCAGGACGAGCAGTCGGTCCGCCGCTAAGATAAGGGTCACTGTTAAGGAATACCATCGAAGAGGCGGCACTTTTCATAGGTCAGCGTGAGCCCATCCCAGTCGCCCGTCAAGACACACTCGTTCGTCAGAGGCTTCAACTCTTCCTCATCCTCTCCAGCCATCCACGCGCTGTGCTGTTGGCCACCCCTGCCGTAGCCAACGTCGCCATGGTCATCATAGTGCAGACTGCTGTAAGAGGAGCTTGGAGCTGGAGGGTATGCTGACCGATGGCCGGTTTGCGGCTGAGGATATGGGTTTTGGTGGAACGAATCAGTAAATGGATCGTGGTGGGTCATTTGGTTTATAAACGAATCAGCTGCAATGAGTGGCAAATATTTTATCGGTTGACTCAGCTGCAGAGAGCGACCTGTGCATTTCTAAAGTAACGATTAAAGTATGGCCAAAACATAAATCATACAAAAGGACCCCAGTTTCATAGCCTCGTTGAGATCATTCTCTATACATGCAGCGAGAGGTATGAATACGTAATCAAAATGCACAGGCTGCACAGGTTGCACAGGCTTGTTGTACTAGCGGTTGTCGAATAACATGGCCGGGTCTTGGCAATCAAGTCTTGGCATAGGGGATATCCTGGTCGATTATACTAAACAATAACACGTCATACTTCGCCAAAGTGGTTAAGGTGTAGTCTGTCATATGTCAATCACAGTATCCTCTCTGGCCTCTTTTGGCTAAGATCATGTGTAGTATCTGTTCTTAACGCTGTGAGAAGCGTTACAACCCTACGGGGTTTTCTTCTCGCGAAGTTTTTCTGCGCCCGCGGTTACCTCTTCAGCTTGCTGAATGTACCGCACGATGTCGCTGGCACCACACTACCGCCTTCTGATGTCAGGGTTCCCCTTTGTTTTTTTTTTGAATTGTTTTCTTGTTATGGAAAGAGGGCGAGATGACTACTTGAGACGATGGATTTAGTTTGCAGAAAGTGGTTGAAGCTGGCAACTTGAGGAATACGCCCACTACCCTTGTCCATAACCCTGCATCAAATGAGATGCTTTATTTTTGGGTGGAGGTGAGAGTGTTGTTAGAGTAACAAGAGAGTCTAGGCGAGTATTTGCTGGCTAGAGTCATGTCTTGCTACGTTGAAAGATTCATTGGGTATATTGTGCTAAACACTTGCAGAGAGAAGAAACTGTAGGCTGCTAAAAACCTCATTATAAAAATGTGTCTGCTAGGTTAAGGGTTGGCGACCACAAGCTGGTATGGGTAGAAACCGCTATATTCCCATCTGACAGCCTCACAAGTTGTTTATTTGGTTATTCACTGCTACAAGTCTAACGATTTTGATAACGCTCCATTAGAATCTCTTTCATCGGTGTTTCCATCTTGTTTGAAAACGTTTTTCTTACCATAGTTGGATACTCTTTATTAGACCCTGACAGATTAATAAAATGAGCAGCGAATGGTCAAGGCAATTTGGCAATGGGCTCTCGTTGGTATTGGAGCATTAGGGGATGAGACTACAGTTTGATGTCAGTTGACAATTTTGAAGCTCAAGACAAGCGACCCAAACTCGGAGTCATTTTGCCAATTAGTTAAAGAGGAGCACTGAATTGCTCTACATCTAGATCCCTCCCAGGCATACAGGCTTGAATTTTGCTGCTCCTATTTCTGCCACAAGGATTCGTCAGTGGTTCACAATATGATTGGGAGAAAAAGCAGCTTATATGACACAATTCATTTTACCATACCACGTTACATCAAAGCGCCCAGTAAATTGAAAGAACTTTAAAAAGAAGAGAGAGGATACTCACTGGTTGGTTTTCCACCTCCATTCCCTGTTTATACGCAGACAGGGCGTCACAGGCGAAAAGATGAGCACGAATGTATGACCAGCTGTGAGAGGATGCTTACATGAAAGCTTTGGTTCAACAAAAGACATTTGTGCTGCTCGTATGGAGTATTTAAAGTATCAAATAGGATAACCAAAGTGGCAATATCTATTTAAAATTCAAGATATTTCTTTTTAATATTGAATGATAATGATCAGCCTCCACTTTTGTCGTTAGGTACCATTTTCGGTTGTCGCCGCCATTGCCTCTACTTTTTCCTCTCAATAATAACTCATATTGAATTATTTTCACTTTCTCTTCTCAAACTTGTATTCAAAAAAAAAGACATGGCAGCAACAAAGACTAAGCCTCTTCCTTCTGTATCTGTCCAATTTGTGAGTACTACTTATTCTTCTTGCTTAGGCAGTGTGGACTGATGTCAAGCGACCAGCTTGGGACAAGCAGCGGTGGTGGACCTATTCAGAGTAGAAATTGCTCGTGTCTGGCGGTTGATTTTGGCAATGAATTATGGCGTGAGTCGCGTAGAGTTATCTGCAAGGAAGGGAATAATAATTTGAAAAGTGTTTGATACTGCCGATGGTTCCCTTGGGCGACTCCATCAATCTTCGTTAAAGATTGTCAATATCACCCGCATATTCATCACGCATCTTCACATAGACCATGTATTGGGGTTAGTACCTATCCTGAACTCGGTAATGAGTGGCGTATCATTGAAAGAGGGCGACATTGAACATCTCAAGGAGCTGGGGGTAAAAAAGAGATCTACGTTTCACATCTATGGGCCCGCTGGTTTAAGAAACCTCGTCCGGACAATTCTCAATACGACCCAGGCAAATCTTTCGGGTGTCTATGCGGTTCATGAATTATTGGAAGAAGGTCACAGCCCATCCGCAAGCTGTTCTGGGGACGCTTTGCATGCGAATGAAGGGGTAGGTGTTGATATGAGGACTGATGCGGATGGAGTTTGGAAGGCGATCTTACGTGAGGGCAGTGGAAAGGGCGGTAAAGGATGGCAGGTCAGCGCTGGACCTTTACGTCACAGAGGTGAACTCACAAAGCTTCAAATTGATTATCTTCTGTGCTGACCTCTTTGTAGTGCCATCAATAGGGTACATTTTAAAAGAACCCACTCCCCGTCTTCCTCTGGATACAAAAGCCCTGATACCCCTTTTACAAGCCAACGCAAAAGACTTGATGCAGCGTGATCCACCAGTATTACACCCACTTTCTCTCTTATCGCATTTGACGTCCCTCCCCCCACCACCACCGCTGACGCTTCCCTCGGGAGATGTAATCCAACCCCCAGAACCATCTGGTCTACCGCCAAGAAAATTTGTCATCTTTGGAGATTGCTTGGGAGGCACGCAAAACCACGTCTTTAAAAAGATGTGCGAAGACGCCAGTCTACTGATACATGAGTGTACGAACGCCGCTATTCCACAAGCCATACAACGAGATAATAAGGGACAAAATGCTAGAATGCGCAATTTGGAACCTAGTTTAGCTATTACATGCGGTACTTCTACAGGAGACACTGTTTCATCCCATCAACTTGAACCTGAAGCGGAACGAGCAGCTACAGAAGGCAATAAACAGAATGGTGACTATGTTTATGATGTCGACGAGAACAAGAAGCGTGAAGTAGAGAAAAAAGCACAGTCCAGAGGACACTCGACGCCTGACCAAGTTGGAGAGTTTGCTAGGGACATCCGAGCCAGAAGAGTCGTCGTCAATCACTTTTCAGCAATGTAGGTCTCTGATCAATCTACAAGTTTTCCATCTCTGATCTCAAAAAAGGTTTCCTGCTCCTAGATACCACACATCAAGAGCTCTCCCATCAATTCTCTCATCCATTTGCCCCTTTCCTTATCCAACCCCTCATCCTCTATCAAACGATAATGGTCTCCCAGTGACTCCTATGCCCCTAACATCACAACATGCTAATGAACTGTATGTGCGCATCATCATGCAATCCATAGTAGATCAAATTGCAGTTCATTGTAGAATTGCTGAAGGAAAAACTGGCATGGTAGTTGCATCCCGGGATTTCATGCATCTGTCGGTACCCTCTCACGAGCTTAGTCCTACTGAGAGGAAAGACATCGATAACCACTCTTCGCTGGCAAACAAAGTGACTGAAGAATGGAGAACGCATGGAGGTATATGGATCAAAGATGGGGCTATGGGCGAATGGGTTGGAATTAGGCCTCAAGCAAAGAGAGTGGCTTGGGGATTCAAAGAAGAAAACAAAGAATGGGTCGCTTACCCTTTACAAACTGATTAAATTGGATAGAAAATTCACATATCTGCATTATTTCTTGGCATATCGGTTAACACAGCATGGATGTATAATGATTAGTAAATTCTATGATAAGTCGCTGCATGGCGTATTGTAAAGTTTACTATGACTTGCCACTATTACTAATGAATTTTGTTTATTGTTGAAAATCTGCGCTTCTCAATTTATACACAAGTCAATTTCATTGAGAAAAAAATGTTACCAAAAAAAACCTCGGCACTCGGGATTCCCAAGTGGTCCCCCACCTTGGTACTAACCGAGCGATATGCAACTTGACTTCACGGATCGGACGGGACGTGGTATTTCATGCAAATTCTATGGCCGAGGATGTCTGTACGTTAAAATAAATATTATGATCTCATCTATTAGTTCTTTCATTTTGGTGAAAAGGTTATTTATGACTTACATGCTCTTACATGAGCAACCTTTTTTGTGGGCCTTTCAAGAAAAGCACGAATTGTGCTTTGTACTCATTGCCCAAACTCAACCTCTTTCCATAATCGACTGGCCGTAAGCAATAGCTAAAAGGATGATAAAATACAATAAGCAGACTGTCTCGTGGGAGAAAACCAAGAGAAAGTACCATCCCAATCGACTACTTTTGATTCCAAGAAGGAACTAGCTCTATCTGAGAAAGAATACCTTCACTGTTTGTGATTATTTTCTCAAATTTTAATCCACTAGCAACTTGGTTAGGATGTGACGTTACACGATAGATAGTGACGGTTCGTCAACAGGCCTACCATTGAGCGTATCAATTCTCAGAGTTAAAGTCAACGTTGATGTAGTTTATGAACTGAAATATGCTCTCGACTTGGTGGCGGAGTAAGTTTTTCAAGAGCTCGCTCAACGTTGAAGTTTTGGCCTGAAAACGATCGAGAAAGTTTGCAATGATTGTAGGTATGGGTTTACATGTTGCCATTTAAAACAGACCTTGAAACCTTGAGGCAGCTGTCGTTGTTGTTGTCGAATGTAATCAAGCTGAAGATGAATGGATTTTTGCTTTGATACTATCATTGTCAATATAAACAATAAGATTTTACTTTAGTTCTTCGAGCTGATGAAGGTAAAATGCAGGAATTAGTAAATGCAGGCAAGAAAAAGTCCAGTTTTTGACTGAGCATATGTCCGGACAAGCTTCCCAACCTACCTCCACTCACCGTGTCCTAATATATTTGATTGTTTTTTATCACTTTACTTTTACATTTCCATCATCCCTACTTAAAACCGCGGACATGCCTCCATATCGCTATCCCCTTCCTACAACTTCACTTCTGACTTTCTCAAACATATTCAACGATCCTTCTTCATCTCACACATCAGCTCTTTCAGAAGCCACAGCCGCGAGAACAAAACTGTACTTGGCATTGAAGGGCGTGGCTGAAAATGCGCCGGGCTCCAGCTCTGTGGCTGTTCTTGATGTAAGGCCTATTTGTTTTTTTTTTTTTCAAAATTATGCAACCTATATGCTAAACATATGAAATCTAGGCCGTACAAGTCTACTTACCATATCTGAGGGGGATGATTGCGTGTTTAGAGGCTGATGAATTACTTTTCAAGGGCGAGCCAGGTGAATAATACCCTTACACATCGCGGGTCGCTTCTGACCATGATACTAACTCCTCTAGTCTTTCCATGGTGTGCTCCGCTTACCCATTATGGTTTTTCACAACCACTGCTTCCCCTGTTGTCGATATACAGTGAACATCTGATGGTGATTCTTGCTTATATGCTAGGATTATCGAATTACGCTCATTCTATATTATCTTCTTTACCTCCCTGTGAGCATTCTACATTGTCTAAAACGCAATCACACATGTCCACAGAGGACGAGAAGAAAACAACGGCTGGTTTGACAAGAGCGGTGGATTTATTATGCCAAGCTAGTGGCGTAGCAGATTGGGCCGCAGATAATGTCTGCCTACAGCTGGAACCTGTTAGGAGCGCTAGTGGTGGGCGACTGAGAAAAGATAAATGGCCTGCAGAAACCAGCCGGGAAACACTGAAAGCTTTGTCAATGTAGGGATCTGGGCTGCTCGATTTTTCACCTGATCTGAACAAGATTGTAGGACATTTCTGGCGGATGCGCACCTTACTGCCATTCGGAAACTGATGCTTCCAGTCTTGATACACACTTATTTTACACCACCAGGTCCGCCTTTGCCACCTAATCATCCATCAGCGGCACTTTTGTCCAAGCTCTATCTTCATGTTAACCATCTCTATAACTCTTCTCGAGCATTGCTGAAGGTACACAAACAACCGATTCATACCAGTAATCCCTCGCGGAAACTTTTACGAGCAAATTCTGAGCAAGAGGTCATTGAACCTGATAGTGTGGAAGGTGACATTATCTCGCCGATCAAGCGATATCTCGCCAAAGAATCCCTTCTTGCTCTTGCTCTTGCTCATAAGTGGCTAGGCGTAGATACTGGCGAGAATAATAAAGAAAATAAGGTTGGCGAGGCTTTGGCATGGGTGAAGGATGCTCAAAACAAATTGGAAGAATTGGAGGATAGCAAGGTTCGAGCAAAACTTAAAGGTCTAAGTCTTCGTCAAGGGAATGACAAAAAGAGAGAGGAGAGAATGGCTAGGAAGGGAAGAGTTGAAAGGGAATTAGAGGTGTGCAAAGCTTGGGTAAAGGCTTACCAGAAGATAAATAATACAGTAGGAGATATCCAAACTAAGAGAGCTTTCTTCTGACCGATGCCTGTATTTAAGGTTACTTTTCAACGTATTCCGCCAGTTACAGCTTTAGTCACACCAGCCGGAAGACCCATTTTTGGCGCTAAACCATTTACACCTCCGCAGAGCAACGTTGAGCCTAGTATGAACAATTTAATGAATGAGAACAGCGATGATCGCGAAGATACTCAAGGGCTAACCAGTAAGACAGAATCAAACTATGCTGGCAAAGGAAGTTACTTTTAATAGTTGTATTTCATCATACAGCGATGTCGTTATTACAAAAGGTAAGTTCCAAGCCCATCCTCCTCAACTCTCTTCCTAAAATGCTAACCATGTGTCTGGCTTCATTCACCTTTGCCTCTAAGGGAGCAACATTTTCAGCATCTGCCGCCATACCGCCACCAAAATTAAGGTCCATTGCCACCTCACGCGCAGAGGAAAGCTCGGAAAGGCGGGATGCAAGAATCGTCAACCATTCTGTGTGAGCAGAAGTTAAAGCTGAAAACAAAACAGCTGTTAGCGACGGAACAGATAAGGCTTAGACGAAAAAGACATACTGTTGGCGTCGTGCTTGTCATCCGTTATCGTTATAGGATTGATCATTATTATTTTGTATTACGTTCAATCTCTTGAATAGCCCCAAAGAGCTAAAGGAAAAGCATAAATTTTCTATAAGATTTTTCTGGTGCTGTTAATCGTTCACAGAACTTTTGAATGCTTGACTATTCTGCTCCACTTTGGTGTCTAACTATTTATAAGCCTGCCCTGCATTCATCCATGCAGGATTTTCGACAGACCAAATCAATGACATCCAGACAGGTTTGAAGGAGGGACGCTTCAAAGGTCATCGTCAAAGGATACTGAAGCTTTGGAGACAATGTGCCAAACTTCCAAAGGGAGGCCTAGTAAACAATTTCATTCTATAATCTGGAACAAAACCATTACTGTTGTATCCTTGAATTCTTCAATGGAGGCCGTTTGACTTTTTCCCAAAGCTGGACTCTGCTGTCAACAACAAAAGGTAATCAGAGTAGTTTCTGGCAACCTTTTCCTCAGACAAGGCGTGTGAGAAGTCTCTTAAAGGTAACGTTATCAGGATAACCATTGCCTGGAGCGCAGAAACCACTATGTGAACAACATCTCACATTTTTAATACTTCCTCTTCTCCTGCACAGTCTTAGTATGTGAACAGGCGAGCATTGATGATAACCTTGGCTATGTACAAATTAGAATGTAACAAGCACAGTAGACATGAAAGCTACAAAATGTAAAAATTGAAAACACGATTTATTTAATATATAATATCTTTTTTAACTTATAGACATCCTCGGCCATAGAATTTGCATGAAATACCACGTCCCGTCCGATCCGTGAAGTCAAGTTGCATATCGCTCGGTTAGTACCAAGGTGGGGGACCACTTGGGAATCCCGGGTGCCGAGGTTTTTAATTTTTTTTCTCTCTCTGCTAACATATCCAAGTGTCATGACTTCTAATATGGCCTAGCCCCATACTATCTCCCATCGTTGACTAACACTGGTTTTGCAAATCACTTTTTTACTCATTTAACTTTACTAAAAACCATCATTAATGCAGTCATCTTGACTTTACATTAATACAAAACTTGCAAAGAATAATAACGATATACCTTTGCAGACCTTGAATTGCGATTTCGTAAGTTGTAGATCGAATACAGAGTCGACACTGATAGCCTATGGTCACAGCGCTTCAAAATACTTAAGCCTAGCCTTTGAAAGCTATTGACTATTTGTAAACATCTTTGTCTAATGTTTGAAGCAGACTCGCCTTTGAAAACAAGATCAAACAGCGGGTTAATAGATCCTTATTCTACTGGGTGATTCAACACATGCCAACAGTGACCCATTGTCTAGTAGAGATGGAGTGTCATGAATATTAGCAATAATTAAGATCCACGCTCTGTACCAAAAGGTCACAATAATGCAATCGGAGTTGCATTATTATTTATTGGCTATATTCCATGTCATAGTTCCAAGGTTCTGACATGGAGCCGAGGTTGGTTATATCAATATTTAGTTTACCATAAAGAGGCAGTGGATGGCTTTATATCTGATAGTAATGCCTGAATTAGACATGACACTTTCATATATAGGCTCGTACGTTCATCTTGACTCCCAGCACTACGTTGGCTCTGCAGTGTCAGAACCTTGGAATTATGACATGGAATATAGCCAATAAGTAATAATGCAATGTAGATTGCATTATTGTGACCTTTTGGTACAGAGCGTGGATATTAATTATTGCTAATATTCATGACATGCAGCCACAAGAATTGGGGCCTACCTACATCCTTCTCTTTCTCGCTTTCAAAACAACGACGGTATCCAAACATTCACTTCCAACCAAGCTTGTATTGTGAATAAAAAACATTAAATAGAAGGACGATGTAACCATTGCTGCTGTCAATACCCTTTGATCTCTTTATGGCCTGCTCGTTCGAACCGCTGAGTCTCTTTTGGCTTAATTACTATCAGCTCTCTCTTCTCTCTTCCGCTCTTAACGAGACGGAAGGAAAGTATCGTGGTATTCCTTACCCCGGCTCGATTTCTTTTAGGAATCTTGACAGTTATAGGTTACAAAGATAAGAGGAGAGAGACACGGAATGTTCATCAGTAGGAAAATATTCATCATAGCCTATTCCAAGCAAGTCTCATGACAAAAAAAGACTATATTCGACGCCTCATACAACGCATTACTGTCAGAACCTTGGAATTATGACATGGAATATAGCCAATAAATAATAATGCAACTCCGATTGCATTATTGTGACCTTTTGGTACAGAGCGTGGGTATTAATTATTGGTAATATTCATGACAATTACAGACACCAGCAAGAATACGATTTGGATACTACCTGAAAGATTCACAGTAGGCGAAACAAAGCAATTGCATTAAAGGGAGATTAGTGACAAAGTGTGAGTTGTAAGCAAGCCAAGCTCATTGATTGATAGTCAATGCCAAAATCCGAAGGAGGCTCTAGTTGTTGAGTTGAGAGTTGGGAAAGATTTTGGCAGAAAGCTTTTTGTGATAGAGCAGAGATTCTTCCAGAAGTTGATACAGTCACATTTTACAGTTGAATTTTTTATTCGTCTTTTTACCTCTTCTAGGAAAAGAAAAATCTTGTAATGATTGCATTTCGTCTGAGATTAGTAATCAATACAAACACAAATAAGCGATACCTATGCTATTAAGTATTACAAATTAAACATGTTGTCCTCTGATATTGCCATCTCAATTGTTTTTTGGAGCTAACATAGTCAAAATTTCCAGTGTGTCATTGTAAATAACAGTCAGATATGTTAGCAGAGGGAGAAAAAAAATTAAAAACCTCGGCACCCGGGATTCCCAAGTGGTCCCCCACCTTGGTACTAACCGAGCGATATGCAACTTGACTTCACGGATCGGACGGGACGTGGTATTTCATGCAAATTCTATGGCCGAGGATACAAATGAAGATGTTATTGTCTTTATTTATCTTCAACATCACAAAATTGTTAAGCTGAGACAATTTCTACTACCAAATCAGACATCTTCCCCATGAATTACATCTAAAAAATGTAATAAACAGAGTCAGTCATCAATTCAAGAACAATCGCATATTTAATCAAACAACACTATCTGCGCCTGGTACTATAATTCTTTAGCGGCCGACTGCATTGATCTTTTGGCAAAGTCATCACATTCACTTGAAATTTAAACTGCGATTTATCACTTTTTGTTTTACTCTGTCGTATTCAAAGAAAACCAAAAATGCTCTATAATGTACCTCCAGGCCAACCTCCTCAGCAAGGAAATCCTTTCAACGATAGCACTCATGCTTTAACCAGTAATACAACTTCAGTTCCAGGTCTACAGGAGAATGATATCCCCTCTGACCCTCCTCCTGCTTATACGCCTTCTGCTAATATGGCCAACGGAGAATCTACTCTCCAAGCAGGCCCTTCTAGTATGATTTCTATGGGTTCGCCTCATATGCCTGGTTGGACTGCCAGCCAACAAAATGGAATTGTGGAGAATGTCACTGAGGTACGGATTGGTTATGGACATGGCGGAGAGGATGGAGGAAGTGAGTCAAATTGAGATCAAGACGGAGATCGCAGAAAAGCTCAATGTCTATAATAGATGGGCCTCCATTACCATCCCGTCGTCCATTGACATTTGGACAAGAATTACAAGCGTCTCAGCCTCCGCTTCCGTTATCTCAAGCATCGTCATTTCAGTCGCAAGACTTGTCGCCAACCGAGCATCCTACTCCTGGGAGACCGCTACTCCATAGAGGACATTTACTGGTATATCCCAAGGACTTTTGGTGTCCAAAGTGTGGGAACACGGGGTATAAAGCCAACGATCCGTCGAATCCTCATGAAGTGGTGAGCCATCTTGCTCGTTTTGTTTCTTGAATGACGGACTACAAATCCAATGACGATATGTAGGATTGGAGAACGTATGGTAGGCCCTATAATTCTGTACTTGCCCATTCATATATCACCATTATCTCTAACCGTTCTCATGGTGTTAATCCTTCCGCACATGCATCAGTCAATTTTCAACGCCCCTTGCCATGCTACCCATCTGTAGGTTCAACGTCTCCTATGATGCCGACGGCGACGGGCAGCAATCCGTATGCGCAATTACCGCCACCGCCAGCAGGAGCAAAGTGGAATCTGCATCCAGGACAATATAGGGGTTCATCTTTCTCCCATTTGCCTCCGCCACCGAGACCTCCAATGCCCACTCAAGGTCAGCAAATATACGTACAACATAGTCCTGGGCCAGTTCCCCCGGGAGCGCTAGAGGTAAGGCCTGGAGATCCTAGAATCGGTGGAAGACTATGTTGGAGGTGCAGTGGATCAGGTCGGGAATCAAGTTTCTTTGGATTCAACGACGGGCGATGTCAGGAATGTAGAGGGCTGGGAAGGTTGTTTTAAGTATAATTGGTTTTAGATACTTTTGTAGTAATCATCATGTATAACAACAAACCAGGCAACCAAATGTGGCCAGATAGTAGCCTAATGAGCATGCATTCTGTTCTATGCACTTCCCTTCCATTACTGGCCCAATCTCATCTAGACTCTTTTATGTACTTCCTCTGGTCGACGGCATTGCCCTCCTGTTCGCACCTCTCCTCCATGCACCAGGCTTCTCAGGAGCAGCTCCAGAGTTTCCAGGTCCGTTGGATGTATCAGCATTGGTCATCGTGGTGTTTGCAGGGGATGGACTGAGAGTAGAAGCAGGAGGAGAAACTTTATTCGACACAGTAGATTGAGCTTCAGAAAGCTGTTTCGTGCTCCGCCATGGTTGACTAGCTCCGCCATAAGCACTAGGTGGCCGGTAAACGCCTTGCCGGGGGACAGTAGCGGCCTTCTCGGCCGCTCTTCGATCAAAGGCTTCCTGTTCTCGTTCTTGTTGACGTCTGGAGATTTCTAAAGCTTTCTGGCGCTCAGCTTCCTTTTCGGCCTTGAGTGTGGCAAGGGTTTGAGCGGCAGTCTCAGCTGCTGCAGCTTTCTTAGCTTCCTCTTCTGCTTGCCTAGCAGCAGACTCTGTAATAATTGTCAACAATTATTCTCCAAAGGTACGATAAATAACAAACCTTCTTCACATCGTTTTCTTTCCTCGGCATCAGCTGCTTCCTTAGCCTTTCTTGCCCTTTCCTCCTTGAATTTCTTGATTACCCTTGCTTTCAACTCTGCCTTTTCCTCCTCAATCCTTCGTCGCGCTTCATCCCTAGCCTGTTTTAGCTCAGTCTCCATTTGACTCTCTAAACGTTCCTTCATTTCATAATAATCAGGCAACATTCGAGCTAGTCTTTCTTTAAGCTCTTTCGCAGCTTTTTGCTGCTCAATGGCCTGCTGTCGAGCGATCTCGTTTGCAGTTTCCCATGCAGCTCGATCTTCCTTCTTTTGTCGCTCATAATCTTCGGTCAGCAAAGGCAACTCTGCTCGACGTAAAGCACGTTCTAAATGATCCACTCTCTTGCCCACGATCCTCAACTTTTCAGAGAATTCTTTCTTCTCTTTGGCGAGCTGTTCCACCTGCATTGCTACCAGTTTGCTAGAGTCAAGGTTCTCAATGGTAGAAATATCAACTTTAAGAGCACCCTGGGCAGCAAGTGAGGCAGCCAGCTGCTTAGCCTCGGCTTCTTTGGTCTCGTTGATTTGTTTACGAACTCGGTCAATCTCAGCTTGCTTAGCTTCCTCTTTAGCCCGTCGAGTTTCTTCTTCAGCCTTGGCTTTAAGACGCTCAGCAAGAGCGGTAGACTCTTCCTTTTCGCGACGGATTTTAGCTTCCTCCAGTAATTCACGACGACGAATAATAATCTGTCGCTTATGAGAGGCAAGTTTGCGTTCTTCCTCTGCCTGGGCAAGAGCAACGGCAAACGCCTCGCTACGAGATGGAGGAGCAGGGACAAGGGAAGAGGGGCTAAGGTAAGAAATAGTGTTGTACAGGCAGACAGCGAGGGACTGTAGCCTGGCCGGGGCAGCATTGGAAGAAACAAAAGTAATCGTCTTGGTGACATGGTCAACAGATGCACGGATGTCATCTCGTTGGCAAGCGGTAACGAGGAACTTTTCAAGCGAGGAGACGTCGGTAGCCCAAGGAGTGTTTTCGAGTGGTTTGACAAGATTCATGATGTGAGAGATGGTGACAGAGTCATAAACTTGAGCTAGCTCTTGTAATAATCTAGACAATACAACATCGCGCAGAGCGGGGAGATAAGGCTGGTATTCGGGGGCGAGATTGATGATCAACGGAGCGAGAACTTTGGAGGCAGTGGTGGGCTCAAAGTCAATTTCCAGAATGTCATAAATTTGACGAATATCAGAGGGAACGCGCTTGAGATGTTTGGCAGCAGCGTCAGAAACAAGAGCTTCACGAGTGGGCATTTTAGGAAGGTTAAGAAGAGCTACAAGTCGTTGCTTAGTCTCAACTTCCCCGAGAGGTACAGCAAGCGCAGAAAGCAAGACACAGCCAGAAGCCTTGTCATTGACGCTGCCAGCACGCTCCGCCTGTTGGTAATATCTAGCCCAAGCAGCAGCATGGAAAACAGCCGTTTGTTTACCACCCTCAGCCTTGAAGATCTGAGTTAACTTCTCATAATAATTGGCCATCATGCTAGCCTTGGTGCTTTTCCTGCCAGCAATCAACCCGTGGACATCTTCAATAGATCTAAAGGCCTCCTGCCAAAGTTCAAGCTCAACAGCAGTCTCGAGCTGAAGGAAACGAGTCTCAAGGAATCGGCCCAACGTCTCGGGATCGGAAAGATTGATGGCATGTTGTTGGTTTGGGTATTTGGCGGCATTGGCAAGATCCTTCCTGAGTCTTTGCTCACAAAGACGACGGAAATCGGTCTTCCGTTGATGAATCTTGCAAAAACTAAAGGCACGGTGGGCAATAGACTGATAAATCACTTCGAGCCTATCGTTACTCTTGGCGATATCGAGACAGATATCATAAGCATCCCAGCAAAATTTTTGAGCAGGACCAATCAACCTTCGTTCAATCCTTTCTCTGTCGCCTGCGTTATCGACAAAAGCATCCAACAAGAGGGAAGCAGGTTGAAGAGGTAAATCGTCGTCTACCACGGGGACATCTGGCAAGGCAGCAACCTCCTTTTTTGCTTGTTCAACAGCAGCGGAAAGACGTGCCTCTGCTTGAGCAATAAAGTGATTTAACGCTCTTTCAATAGAAGCGATACTCGTAGTTTGCACTGCAGACTTGAAGACCAATAAACCAGACTTGACATACGCTTTACGATCGAGAGTGACACAGAGGTCAATAAATTTTGTGACGATGGGTTCAAGAACAGTAGTTGGGGTTTGCTTGAATCGTTTGCTGTTGGCCATTAGAGCAGTTTTTCATCCGCAACAACCTAAACATACGACTGAAATACCTCTACAAGGTTGTCAAATGCCTGCTGTTGAGACTGAAGAGTGCCGAGCGCCAAAAGTTCCTCTGAGCGCTACAGAATATCAGACATGCCCAGCTGTAATTTTCACTCACTTTGAGCGCATTTTCTGGTTTTGCGTAGATTGGAGGCATCGCGGAATGGATTCTAGCGATGAATCAAGAGTTTTGAATGAAAAAAGAATATTGTTGTTGGAAGAGATATTCCAGAGCTATTGAACAAACACCGCAGTGTGGCGGATGAGGTGTGGCGGGGACATCCGCCTGGTTCATCGTGGGACATTTCGGACACGACTACTACGCAATGATGCATTTCTTGTCTCTTTCTTTTTCCGTCTATTAGGATTGTACTGGTATTAAATTAAATAAAAATACGACTTGACCAATAGTCATGGCATCATCGCTGCAGCATCTGTGAGTATAGATGGCTGGCAAAGACATCTACTGACATTAATGCAGAGGCAAAGGCGGTGAGCATCCTACACCATTCACCACGTACTGTTCTACTGACGATATATAGCCCTCAGAGTCGCGAAGAACTATACGAAAGGGTATACAGATACTCAAACAAAAGTTAGAGAAGCCACCTCCAATGATTCATGGGGACCCTCGGGCACAATTATGAATGAAATTGCCCAATTAACTTATAACCAGTGTGTATTTCGATTTGCATTAGAGAGGCAAAGACTCATGATTACAGAAACGATTTTGTCGAAATAATGGAAATGCTTGACAAACGCTTGAATGACAAGGGAAAAAATTGGCGGCATGTGTTCAAAGCTTTGACTCTTCTCGACTACTGTCTTCACGCTGGTTCAGAAAATGTAGTCATCTATTTCAAGGACAACATCTACATCATCAAAACACTCAAAGAATTTGTATACGTAGATGAAGCAGGGAAGGATGTAGGAGCCAACGTTAGGCAAAAGGCTAAAGATATCACCAATCTTCTGCAAGATGAGTCTAGATTGAGAGAGGAGCGTCGTTCGAGAGGCGCGATGCGTGATAGGATGTTGGGCAACATTGAATCTTCAGCGCTTCGTGGTGACCGGGATTACGGTGGGCCACGTAGTCCGACAGAAACCCGCGATTTTCCACATCCTAAGCCAAACAGATCTCGCAATGAAGACGATGATCTCCGGCGAGCCATAGAAGAGTCCAAACGTATGTCAGAGGATGAAGCCAAGCGAAGAAGTTTGCAAACTCAGGAGGAGGATGATCTCAAAAGAGCTTTGAGGATGTCGGAAGAAGAGGCTGAGAGAAAGAGAAAGGATCAGGAAAACTCTACCCAGAACGCATTGTTTGATGATAGTTTTAACATGTTGGTGTCTTGGCCTTGAGACACCTGGAATACGCTGATGGCATTATTAGCCAAGGACGGAATGCTTATACTCAACAACCTGACCTTTTTGCTCAACAAACACAACAGATGCCTGTGCAGCCAACCGGTGGATGGCCGCTTGTAGATGTCGGATGGGGCCAACAACAGCAACTACAACCTCAATATACTTCTTATAACGTAAGTAAAGACATAGCACCCTGGTGTGGATGTACTTACACGTTCAATGTAGCCTTTTTTCACTCAAATGCAGCAGCAACAGCAGCAGGAAGAATATATGCGTCAACAAATGGCTCTTCAGGAACAACAGCGCCAGCAACAGGAGTGGATGCAGCAGCAGCAGTATCTACAGCAGCAAAACACTTCATTGCTTGCCCAACCTACAGGATATGGCTCCAACAATCCTTTTGCTCCTAGTAATGGCCAACAATCTCAGCAACCTCAACAAACATTTGCTCCTCAACCCCAACAAGATCAGTCATCCTTCCTTGCTGTTCCTACTGTCAATCAACAATCCTCATCCCCTCAACCACAATTTCAAGCTGAACAGCCGATATCATTGGAACCTCAAGCAACAACTCGGCCTGCGACACTCCCTCCTCAACTC
Organism: Cryptococcus depauperatus CBS 7841; assembly: GCF_001720195.1. Taxonomy (NCBI): domain Eukaryota; kingdom Fungi; phylum Basidiomycota; class Tremellomycetes; order Tremellales; family Cryptococcaceae; genus Cryptococcus; species Cryptococcus depauperatus. Next base: position 2,751,523 of record NC_089468.1, on the reverse strand, counting down.
AAGACCAATGATGCTCAGCATGGTCAGCTCGCTTCCTTGCTTGCTCGTGGAAGGGAAGACGGGCTGGATACGTTTGGTAATATTGGTAACTTACGTAAGCTAATTCTTTCCTGTTGAGCCTCACCCATGACTAATATAATGGGAATACTCAGGTATTCCTGTAGGTACACAATTCCACAACTCTAACCGTCTGGCGATGCAGCAAACGGGAGCGCAAGGAGGTTTGAGCGCAAACAATCCTTTTGGACAGAGACAAAATGGACAAGGGGGTCAAGGACAACAGGGTGGTCCGGGCAATGACCAGCCATTCTTCAAAATATAAGAGTTTGTCTTTTTCGTAGAAATTAAGGTGTCTTTGTGTGAATTTGTATCGCCTTTTACAACTCTAATGATTTGCCTCATTAGAGGAAATTTGAAATAATGAGGGAATTTGAGGATTGAAGCTTCAGATGTATATGTGAATCCAGGCTTCAAAACTTTTAATATATAGTCGATTTGCTATTAAGTCGTCGCGAAATCTCTTTTTTACTACAGGAATGCAATCAATCCAAAACAATCATTTACATTGCTTTAAAGATTTGTTTACGCTAAATAAGAACTTTGCTTTGTTATGTAGCTTGAAGAATTTGGCTTCGAATCCTTATAACACAATGAGTAATTCGTACACGATAACATACAAAATCATTTGGCAGTACAAGGGCTAAATTAATACAAGAAAAAAGCATCGCAAGATTTCCCAGGGCGACGAATGGTCATTACCGTTTAAGGGCTCATAATGTAAGTTCCAACACGCTTACAGATTGCCAGTCCCAACAGGATACAGAGAAGTCCTATGAGGTGGTCCAGCCAAAGCGGAACGACACGAGACGTCTCGTGGGAAGGCACAACAATAGTGGGAGACGGGCTGTGCTGTGCGACAGGACCCGTTAGAGAAGGAACGTCAGGTGTAATGGAGTTGATGATAGCTGTGGTGGCTGGAAGAGAGCTGGCATGTGAATGAGTGGCCTCTTCACTGGTGGAAGCAGCAGCAATCACCTGTTGCGGGGGTTCTGCAGATTGATCTTCCGCCGACGTTTCAGATTGTTCTTTCTCGACACTGTACTTCTCAAACCCACTTTTCTCTTCTCCTGTATGATCAACTTCCTTGCCTCGCAAGTCGTCATGCGCCGCCTTGGGCGTATATATTTTCAGCATCTCTTCGTTCTTGACACCACACGTCGGGCATTTCCAATCTACCGACAACCTTGCAAGCCTCTTTCTCTCCTCCTTGGAATAGTCGAGTGCCCCAATAGCAGAAAGGGCTTCGCCGCCTTGCATCCAAAACGAGCGGAGACCGATAATAGCTAATATTAAAGTCATAACTCATCAGCATTTTACAAAAATAAAAGCCGAAATAAGACACACAGGTGCGTACACCCCATGCAGGCTGCCATGATCCAGCATGAAAGCTTGTCAACCCATCAATACATATCTAAAAAGCAAGACATTGCCAAGTCATTCCTTTGTCCCATTCCACATGAACCAAGGCAACAAGAGGAATGCTTACTTTCTTGCCCAGCTCAAAACGCCCATTAGGCGTTAGCAGAATGATGTCGGGGGCAGACATGGGATATGATGGAGGCAGAACAATACGAAGATGGTACAGGCCTGTATTGAGCAACTGTCAGATATATAAATAACCAAACTACCTTGACATACCACCATCAAATTCACTTCCCGGCACACCGCGCAATGTACAATGCCATTCAAATATATCATCCTATGTCTGATCAGCCTGAGCAATTCTACAGCACAAACCAGTAGATATACTTCAAGAGGGGCAGCAACGAAGCCATCTACATTGGCGTTGGCCAAAGCAAGCTCTGTAGCCTCTTGCATAATACGCTTGACAGCTGTTGAACGCATATTGAGCTTCTTTGATGATGGCGGAGAGGCCATTTTTACTTGTAATTGACGGTTTTGGGATGATTGATGAAATATGAATGAGACGTAAGAAAACAAGTAAAAGATAAAATGTAAAATATCATTAGAAACATTTTGTAATGGATCAGGATCGGATACTGGCCAATGAATTCCCGAAAGTGTCACTTAAACTTATTCATTTTATATCTTTTTACTTTTCTTCAATTATTTTTGTTGTTTCATAATTTTCTCAATATTATTTCCCGCCTTCAACAATCGGGAAGCGATGACAGACCCAGCAAGTCTGCCCAGTCTCGCCCCCGTTGGCACTTCAGGCCCATCTACTTCTGCTCAAGCATCGAGTTCAACGGATGGAGCACCGCCCAAACCATTCACAGAAGCGCAGGTGGAAGAGTTTAAAGAGCAAGATAGATGGTTACCTGTAGGTAGAATCCCTTGATTGGCATTCAAGTTGACCTCTATACTTTGACATGACTGACAAGCTACCAATGGTTAGATCGCAAACGTTGCAAGGATCATGAAGACTTCGTTACCAGCCTCTGCAAAAGTATCGAAAGAAGCGAAAGAATGTGTTCAAGAATGTGTATCGGAATTTATCTCTTTCATCGTACGTTCTTGTCTAGGAGAAAAGGACAATTCCGCATTGCCAACTGGACAATTCTTGCTTCAACATCACTAGACTTCTGAAGCTGCAGAAAAATGCTCAAACGAGAAGAGAAAGACACTAAATGGAGAGGATATACTCACATCCATGAGAGCGCTGGGATTTGACAACTATGAAGGTGTGCTGAGAGTCTATCTTGCTAAATATCGTGATGTACGTCTCTTCCAATCTTCTTTGAGATAGGTTGGAGTAGGGAAAACTGAGTGGCCATGTAGTCTCACCATTCGGTACCAAAAAGGCTTGCTCAGCATGAAGACGAAGGAGATGATTCTGAAGCGCAAGATGGCAAAAAGAGACGCGGAAGGGGAAGAGCACCTATGGGCCCTCTGAATGAGCATGCAGATGAGAACAAGGGAAAGCGGAGAAGAGGAGATGATGATCAGAGTGTTTGATAGCCGTACTAGAGCTGTAATACATAAAAGGAGAGCTTACTGGTTGAATGGACCTTCGGTGCTTGTCTGACTCAACCCCCACAATGCATTTTTGTTGATTGTATTCTTAACTCTATGGATGGATGCAATTACAGATTATACAAAAACAGGTTTTAGGTTAAAAGAGTGCTCGACAAAGTGGACAACTACTTGAATGAGATGAGTTGAACCACTTGAAGAGACAACTGGCATGGAATCGGTTCTTGCAAGTCCTACATGGCTTCGTAGGAAGAGTCCTATCGGTGACCGAAATAATACTTGGAGTACAAAGATCAGTCAGGACTCTCAACCATCGAGTTTGCTAGACTCACGAATAACAAATGGCGCATTCTACAACACCCTCAAAGTGCAACGACACATTCTTTTTGAATACTGTCAGAGCTTCCATGATCAATCCGTTCTATCATGGTTCAGCTCAAGTTTACACTTCATGGGCAACTTGTACTCACTCTAGATGTGATCGTCTGCTGAACACTCATAAGCCACCCTCTCCATTTATTCTCCGGCACTCCCACTCTCCTCAAATCCCTAACATCTACGCCCTTGAGAGGAAATTCTGCTGGTAGCCTGATGCCAATCTCCATAGGCTGCTCGTCTACGACATAACTTGCGATAGCTTCGGCTGATCCCACGGAATTGGCAGCAATAGTCGCCCCTCCTCCTTGGACAATACGAATATTTAACCCTTCTTCTGTCAACTGAGTCATGGCTGCTGGTTGTCGGAGAGCAGAGAATTCGTGTGCAATGATGACTGGTGAATAATGACGAGCGGTAAAGCTGAGCATCGACATTGAGAGTTGTCTGTCTTTGAGGGATTCATAATATGACCGGAAAGAGGAAGGGATTGTCACAAGAGCGCGATAAAAAAGGTAAGATGCTAGCGGAGCAAGGTCGGGTAGATCCTCTGAGTCGAGAAACTCAGTGTAGAATTCATCGACTGCGTATACGCTCGCTGGGAAATTCCATGCGCCCACTTCAGAGACCCCCAGTATGGCAAAAATCATTGGAATGAGTCCGTCTGTAATAAGCTTGGACGTATTGAGTTGGTCAAGATATGCCCAGCGTAAAGTTCGGCTGGCATCTTCAAAGTAATCCAAGATAGCCATCCAAGCCAACAATTGACCAAGAACGAGGGATACGCCCAACTCCCCATGCCAATCAATTTCAAATCCAATCTTTATCACCTCTATCAGCTCCTTTGCCAATTGTAGCGTTTTCTCTTGATGGGCTCCCTTATTCTCTACAACAGAGGCTTCAAGTTCGAGGACAAGAGCAAGCGTTTGATGTTTAATGACCCGATAAAGAACACGATAAGCTGCTGTTTGGATTGGAATTGATGTGGAAAAAGATATTAATGTGCAGAGAGATGACAAAGATGCCCGCTCTATGATCTTGTCTGGAATATCTGGGAGAAGGTCAAGGATGAGAGCTTGTATATGTTGGAGAGGAAGTGTGTCCACTGTATTTTTCAGTATATCACCCTGCCAATTCAGTATCCGACCTACCCAATTTGCACTGCAGAAACATATCCAGTACCAACTTCATGTGTGCATTTTTACTAGTCCATGATGCCCTCAGAGATTTGTTGGTCTGACACAGGTCTCTGATTTGCTGAAGGACCACTAGACTGTGATAAAGTAGATATAAAGAAGCTGGGTCATCTAGCGCGGAGTTCTGTGCTATGTCAGCCAACATTCAGCGATCGAGACATGGCACAATTACTTCTAATCCGCTTTCGATCAAATCAAAGATCCCATTCCAATGACTTCCGCTCACAGTCTGCACAATGGGTGCTATTATCCCCTCCATCTCCAGCACCCTGCACTCCATATCCTCTGGCAGCTCTTCCTCGTGAACATCATCACTTGTGAGCCACCCTGCGATGTGGCGAAGAACAAATAGCGCGCGTTGCTGAGGCAAGAAAACTGAGGCTGAATCGGCTGGCGGAGCAAAAGCATTGAATACTCGCAATAAGCCAAGTGTTGTATGGCATTTGGAAGATGGTATACTCGTAAGGGTAGAAGCAAGACGATTTTGGATGGTAATGAAAGGTTGAGTGTCAAGTAAAAATGGTTTAATTGCGGAAATGATAGCCAAGCTCAACGAAAGTGCTATCGAATAGTTCCATAAGCTGTTTGGCACTCTCAACAAGAAATGAGAAACGCTTTACCTTGGTCTATATGGCTCATTGCAAACGACAACCAGACCTCACATTCCTTTTCTCCTACACCGACCTGTCTCAAATGTCGGCTAAGTAGATCTCTAAATGATCTAGCGCTGACATCGTTGCCAGAAGCAATGACTTGGTCTTTCAAAGCCAACAAAAGACGTTGCAACAGATCCGAATTGGCTGAGAGAGATTCGCATGTGAGGGCTTGAACGGTGTCGGTATGCCAAGAAGGCGGCACTTCGTCAACATATCTGAGAGCAAAAGACATTGCACCCTCTACTTCGCGAATAAGACGGGTTAAGTAGTTGGCCGAAATTCTTTGTGAGTAAAGCCCTCTTGAAGATGTAGGCACCGCAAGTGTGTCTTGGGCAATTTGGCTCATTGTCAAAGCCGCTTGCAGTAAACTGGGTTCATATTCGGCCAAACTTCTGTCAGCTCGGAGAAGAGTTACAGCAGCTTCGGCCTCACGCGCGGCCTTGGACCGCCCAAACACATCAAAAGAAGCTGATGGGACCGAATCGTCATTGGCAGCGATGTAGGGGATGAGGCTATCGACGATGGGTAACGATGGGTGGGGCGCTCGAGATGTGTGAGATGTCAGATCGTTCAGAAGTTCATATGTAGGGGGCAAAAGAATTTGAGCAAGGGCTTTGGCTTGAAGAGCCGGAGAAGTGCCAATGGTAGTAGCTAGAGCGACATCAATAATTACGTCTGGTCCAACCTGAACCTCTGTCTTTCGAATATCGTCTTTTAGCGCCTCGTACACTCTGTTTAGAACTTTTTGTTGAGCTGCAGCATTTAAGTTGCCCATCTCCACCCACACTTTCGTAAGACTATCCACCTTTGCTTCTTGTGTAGCAATATGGCCTGGTAAGCGGGGCAGCATAAATATAATGTGATGTATGGCAACTATGCTTTGAACCAAAAGGTCTGACTCGACCACATCAGCGAGGTGATCCTCGGCATAAGCAGTAAAGATGTCAAAGGCAACGCCGGGAATCGCAAGGTCAATGAAATCGGTAGTGAGGAGCTTCTCAATGGATTCATGGATAACAGCACAAGCCAGAGCCAAGACTTCGCTGAGGGCGGACTTTGAGATGTATGTAAGAGAATAAAGGGATGCAGTGACTACCGACTTCGCCACCATCGAGCTTTCTGAAAGTGCGGCTTGGGCAGCTTCCATGACAATTGAGTCTAAGGAATCTTCCCGCAATAGGGTTGTGTTATCCAAGAACAACAAAGAATTGGCAACAGAAAAACGCTGAGTAGTCTCAATGTTGGGATTTCGAAGGATAGAGCAAATTATTTCCTGGCAGGCGAACTGATCAGGTGTTGAACTGTTGGAACATATGAGATCCAGCAGTACTACAAATAACGAAGGCGACAGAGTTGCAAGAAGCGTTTCTGCCGAATTTTGATATTGGTTGCGTATCTCCTATAGTTTGAGAAAATTAGTCGTTTAATGCCTGGTTTGTATATGGAGGAGTTGCACTAACCTTCTTGATGTCCTCATTTACAAGCTGAGGATATTGACGAAAAGCTTCTATTAGGGTTTCGGCGATGGCAATTGGAGACGGATGCTGCACATCATGAGATATTTTGAGAGTCTCAACACACCTTAAAATGATATTGACGAGCATGATCTGGGAAAGTTGGTGAACTTCTTGTACCTCGGTGGCATTCCGTAAAGCCGTAAGAATTGGCAGAATCCTAGGCAAGATGCCAGTTGCAGGGGCATCATTTTGCTCACTAATTTTAGGGAAAACGAAATCTAAAAGAGTTTGATTGACTGTATCTGCAACTTTTTCAAAAAGCTGTCCGTCCATAGAGGGTATTTTTCCAAGAGCAGCTCCAAACATGGCGGCTTCCGGCTCAATCGCTTCCTCACGAGTACAAGCTTTTGACCGCCCGCTAGTTCTGCCCCCATTCATGAGGACGCCTTCTTTCCAGGATCTCACCGCAAGTTGTTCTTGCGCTAGCCAAATCGCTTTCTCTTCTCCATCTTTTGCTTTCATCGATTTGCCAATCAGAAAAGTTGTGCAGCTCAACAAGCATTGGAAAAACGATTGGAAGGCTGATTTGTATCCCGGTAAAGAGTGCGTTGAAAGTAGGCGGGCATCTACAGGAGCCCATAAATGAGAGAATAAGTTTTGGAGTTGCATAGCGGGTTCAGTAAGAGGGAGTATTGAAGGCGGGAGGGTAGAGATGACAATGATGATTATGGGATACGTAAGGTGTGGGATGAAGGGGCAGATGGTAGACAAGAACTCCAAAAACATATAGTAGTGGGGGTTGATCTCCTCAAGGCATGCAGTATGGTAGGCGCTATCTGCGTCGTTCGGTTCGTCATCATCGTCCCCACCGTCACTGTCATCTGTATCTGACTCGGAAACACTACGAGCGACTGTTTCCACAGTCACTTTCCAGCATCCTGGAAACTCTGTACGAATCATAAGCTATTTTGGTTGTTGATTTGGTACTCAATACGTACTACTGAGGAATTTGACAACAGCGGGTCCTGCAGCTTCCCAAACCACGTTTTCTCTATCTCTCCAGCAGCTGCCCAGTACGGCGTCCGATATCATTCTGAAAAACTGAGACTCCGTCATAATATCACTGTAACTATCCATGAGCATACTCAAAAGTGAGTATGCTGCTCGCCTAACAGGAGGCTGGGCCGTTCCCAAAGCATGTGGCAAATCGGATCTGTCGATGAACTCGGGAGATAAAGACAGCCACAAGCTCGGATTACGCAACAAGGCCAGCAATTCATCAGTTGGAGTAAAGATGCCAATCTTTGGCAACTGCTCAAGAAGCCAAGTCAGACCCACCAGCCCACCGATTCTGTATCTTGTTAACCTCTCCTCCGCAATCTCTTCATCTTCCAATGTTGGCGAAGGTGCCACTGTAGCTCGTGAAGAAGGTATCGGCGCCCTTCCCCTGCCTCCTTTGTCGGCGCCCTTCTTCGGAATGGGAGCTTGAGAGGCTGGCGCAGAAGATACTGGAGCTGGATGAATACTGTCGTGAAGCGCAGCAGGCTCGAGGATTGAGAGAGAGAGATATTCAATGAGAGTGGGCAGCTGAGGTGTCAAATCTATTCGTTCGGAGATTGTAGTAGAGCCCTGTCCCACAGGGCTCCAAACTGTTGACGCCTCCCATTCCTTGAAACCAGAGGACCTTGGTCTCCGGCCTTCTTCTAAAGCCGCAACAAGCCAAGATCCAAGGATATCACGATTTTGTGTACCAGGTAGAAGCCCAAGATTCATTGTCTCTAGAATAGAGGATCGAAGCGCTGGTATCGAGAGTAGACCACCTTGAATCTGTAATGCAGCAAACCTGTGTGATGGAGACTGTAAGAGACTAGCCAGGTTGTGAAACTATAGTAGACATCAGCGCAACGCTGTAGGCATACTTCATGATTTACCCAACATGGTATAGCTGATAATAAAGAGATCTCTTTGATTTCTCTATTCACTTCATCCTCTTCCTTCTCCTTCGGTGTCAACACCTCTTTCACCCACTCGTCTTTCAGCTCATCAAGACCTTTGCGTCTTGTTATGTCATCCTTCTTTCCCAGTCGTCTTAGCACGACAACAAGCTCTGCTGGTAGTGTTCTTGCCAAACCTTGCCCATCAAGAGGATCGAGTATTGGAGGCGCAGGGGGCTTCGGCGGAGGCACAAACTGCTTTATTTTTGGTAAAGCCTTCCGCTGAGCTCTAGATAGCTTTTTCCCATCTTTCTGTTTTCTATCTTGTGAGGGCTCGGTCTGTGATGGATGATTCAAATCATCGCCATGTTCTTTCTGAGCTTTTTTTGTGGCATGTTTTTTCCTGGTACCCGCAGAAGCTGATGATTTATTAGTTTTAGGCATGAATCTGTTATAACTTGTGAAAGAAATGAGATGAAAAGCCTGAATAGAAGAAAAAATAGTCAAAAATCATTGTGTAATCAACGACATAATGGAGATTCTTCCCACCAACACCGAGCGGAGATGTCCGCCACTCAATTTTCGACAAGTGATGACGTGGAAGCTTTGAAAGTCTTCAGATGAAAAGCTTTTTCGGTATATTCAAATAGTAAAGATATAGAGGAGAATCTAAATGCTGACAATGAGGGAACAAACTGCCTGATTCTTTAGTATTATCCTTGTATTCGCATAGAAATAAACAAGTTGGGCAATTTCTAAATTATATAAGGAAAAATTCCAGCAGTGTATAATAATAGAGGTATTTGGGATAAAATAACTGAAAATAATTTTGGAAATTTCTTCAATTCTTCTTGCAAGAAATATTCTTTTGATTAAGGTTAATTGCTTTTCTTTTTGTTTGGCCTGTAAAAAAAGCAAAGTTTGACTATGTCCGGCTCGCTCACTCATGTTGTCTTTGAGGGGCCGTCTGGCTACGGCATCTTCACTGTCAATATGCAAGAAGAGATTGCCGCCAAATCAAAGCAACTCCAAGACGCTATCAACGACTTTTCCATCTTCTCTCGTATGGTCAATCTTGTCTCCTTCCTTCCCTTTACGTCGGCCGCCCAAGCTCTTGAAAACGCCAACGATGTATCGGAAGGTATCCTCAACCCTCACCTCAAGTCACTTCTCAATTTGGTGGTTCCAGACTCTGCCGGGAAAGGCAACAAGAAGCAATCTGGCGTCCTTCTTGGTGTGGCAGAGAGGGGTCTTGCCGGCGCTATCCAAGGAGAGATGAATATCCCTTGCGATACTTCTGAACGGGCTTTGGAACTCATTCGAGGAATCAGATTACACCAAGAAAAGATTCTAGTTCCTGGTGGGATGCAAAAAGGAGATGTAACTGTTGCTCAACTTGGTTTGGGCCACTCTTATTCAAGAGGGAAGGTGAAGGTGTGTACGAAACTATTGCAGCGGTCTAGAAACACGCAGCTCATGTCTACCAGTTCAATGTTAATCGATCTGACAACATGATTATTCAAGCAATTTCTCTGTCTGATCAACTCGACAAGGACCTCAACACTTTTTCGATGCGAGTAAGGGAATGGTACGGATGGCACTTTCCCGAACTTTATAAGCTCGTCCCAGATGCTCATCAATATGCTCTTCTTGCCGTCTTTATCGGTGACCGAGCTACCCTCTCCGAAAGTTCTCTTGAGGAGATGCAGGATATCTTGGATGACGACGAAACCCGCGCAAAGAATGTCCTGGACGCTGCTAGGGCCAGTATGGGTAGCGACATCAGCGAGATTGATTTGATCAACATAAGTAATTTTGCTGAGCGGGTTGTCAAGCTTGCAGAGTACAGAAAGAGTTTAAGAAAGTATCTTGTGGAGAAGATGAACGTTATTGCCCCAAATTTGTCTGCACTAATTGGAGAGACTATCGCTGCCAGGTTGATCAGTCATGCGTCAGTTGAGTTCTTATAAATACACAAATTTGTTAACAATTTTACAGCGGCTCTCTTACCAACTTGGCCAAATATCCCGCCTCCACCGTCCAAATTCTTGGTGCTGAAAAGGCTCTTTTCAGAGCCCTCAAAACCAAGGGCAACACCCCTAAATATGGTCTCATCTATCACTCCACCTTTATCGGTCGTGCAGGTGCCAAACACAAGGGTCGTATCTCTCGATTCCTTGCTAACAAATGTTCCATCGCCTGTCGTATCGACTGTTTTACTGATACTCCTACCAACAAGTTTGGCGAGGCTTTGAGAGCTCAGATTGAAGAGAGACTAAATTTCTTTGAAGTGCGTGGTGACCTGTGTTCCAGTTGATGATATGCTGACCGGGTTGTAGACTGGTGCACCTGTCAGCAAAAACTCGGATGCTATACAAAAAGCGTTGGCTGCTGTTGCTGCCGATCTTGTTGGCGAAGATGATGACGAGGACGAGGAGGTAGACGAAGAGGATGTATCTGCAGTAAGTACCTTTGTGCTTTCTAATCGGATTGCTGCTAACAATTACCATTCCAGGCGGTGAAACAAATCGAGAAAGACCAAAAAGCAGCTGCAGCCATAAAAAATGCACCTCTTCATCCCGAACTTGCCAAAATCGTAACGGAGTCCTCTACGCCTAGTAAGAAGGACAAAAAAGAGAAAAAGGACAAAAAAGACAAGAAACGCAAGTCTGAAGCGATGGACGTGGATGAGAAGGAAGAGAAAGAAGAGAAAAAGAAAGACAAGAAGGACAAGAAAGATAAAAAGGATAAGAAAGACAAGAAAGAGAAGAGAAAGGAGGAGAAAGAGAAAGATAAGAAGGAGAAAGACAAAGACAAGGAGAAGAAAAAGAGAAAGTCCGAGACGGCTTAGAGGAGGCTTTGAGGTGCAATTATGCGGTAGTGTGAGGTCGTTCGGGTTTGCATTAATCTTTGTTCTTCCAATTCATTTTTCTCATCCTCATTCTTTGTTTGTGCTGCATGTATACCCATTTCCGGCTTGACCAATTGCGTATAATATATACGGTGACCGAACATGATTGAAAATAATCCATTTGAGCATCAGACACTGCTACCCAGTTCAATGCGATGCAATATTGAGACACAGGCAGTGGAGAGAAGAAACAAGAGCGATATAGCATAAATAAAACATTGAGAATTGCTCATAATGAGATTTCCAAGCACTGTCACTAGGATGAGCCTCAAGGCATGGATCAAGAAAGGCACTTACTGGTTATCACGATCCATATTCTTTTTCCCATACTGCCATGCCTGTTCACTCGATATCCCATTGATTGTTGTCTCAATCCCACGACGCTGGAACAAACAAATTCTAATACAAATAGCTGCCTGGTTAATATATTTTAAAGTGAACAAAAACCCACCCATTGACGCAATTTCGCCCTCTTATATATTCGCCAATTATCCTAATCAACATGTTTACACCCCTCAACCCGTACGTCATTCGCGTCGCGTCTGAAAAGCAAAAGCTGACTCAACCACATACTTCTCAGCCGTCCCCTTTTCCCTTTTCTATTGGGAAAACGCGTCAGGCGCGTCTTGCTCCAAAATAAAATAAAATATTAAAGAATTCATTTACGTAAATAACGCGTCGGTGTGATTAAAAAAGAAACTAGCCCTTTTTCTTTTTTCTTTTCATCTTGTTTTGGCTTCTCTGCATTGAGATTTCTTTCCTCTCAGCATTCCTCTGAATCGAAATCGCAGCGTCGAAGCATTGCTGTGAGTGTCTGTTGCTATTCGCTTTAGCCTAGGACAATGGCGTTGGTCTCAATGTCCCTGCTGACTCATCTCAATGTGCTTCTTAGTGCTCCCGTATAAATCTTGAAGTTTTGAAAGTTTTGCTTTTGATCCTTGTTCAATCCTTTGATACATCTCCAAGATGGTGATGTGGATTTACAAGCGCGATGGGCGCAAGGAACCTGGTAAGTAGCTACTGGCAGACGTGTTAGATATTTGACTGACATTACCATGGAGTGGCATTTGACAAGGTACGCGTCTTGCTTTGCTTTTCTGTTAAATCAAGGTAATGAATGCGAATTGCTGACCAGGTGTTTCTGTTTACTTTGGCAGGTCACTGCACGAGTGAGTGAATTGACAATTGGTGCATGAGGCATAGGGAGTCAGTGCTGATGTTGAGTGATTAGATTAATAAACTCTCCTATGGTCTTGATCCCAACTTTGTCGAACCTGCCGAAATCACTCAAAAGGTAGTTCAAGGTATCCATGCGGGCATCACTACCGTTGAGCTTGACGTGAGTCCTTGATTTGACACAACACGTTGGGAGAGATTCTTACATAGATTGTAGAACCTTGCGGCTGAGACAGCTGCCTACCTCACTACCAAACACCCAGATTATGCTATTCTTGCTGCCCGTATTGCCATCTCTAACCTTCATAAAGAGACCAAGAAAGTCTTCTCTGCTGTTGTGCACGACCTGTACTCTTGGGTCAATCCCAAGACTGGCAAGCATGCTCCTATGATCTCTCAAGATGTCTACAAGGTTGTCATGGACAACAAGGACGTTCTTGATTCTGCCATCATCTATGATCGGGACTTTGCCTACAACTACTTTGGCTTCAAGACTCTTGAAAGATCATACCTTCTCAGAATCAATGGCAAGATTGTAGAGCGCCCCCAGCATATGCTGATGCGTGTCGCCGTTGGTATTCATGGAGGTAATATTGACAAAGCTCTCGAAACTTACAATCTCTTGTCTGAGAGGTACTTTACTCATGCGTCTCCGACTGTAGGTTCTTCAAGGTTTGTCAGACTTATTACTGATACACTACTTAGCTTTTTAACTCTGGTACACCACACCCTCAAATGTCTTCTTGCTTCTTGGTCGCCATGAAGGATGATTCTATTGACGGTATTTACGACACTCTAAAAACCTGTGCCCAAATATCAAAGACTGCAGGTGGTATTGGTCTCCACATTCACAACATTCGCGCCAAAGGTTCTTATATTGCCGGTACCAACGGTTACTCCAATGGCATCGTTCCCATGCTCCGAGCTTATGATGCCACCGCGCGATACGTCGACCAGGGCGGTAACAAGCGCCCTGGTGCTTTTGCTATCTACCTTGAGCCTTGGCACGCCGATGTCTTTGACTTTATTGACTTGAGGAAAAACCATGGCAAGGAAGAGGTTCGTGCTCGAGATCTTTTCTATGCTCTCTGGATCCCAGATCTATTCATGAAACGTGTTGAGTCTGATGGCGACTGGACTCTTATGTGTCCTGCCGAGTGTCCTGGTCTTGCTGATGTCTATGGAGAAGAATTTGAGAAGTTGTATGAGAGTTACGAGCAACAGGGCAAGGGCAGGAAGACTATCAAGGCGCAAAAGCTCTGGTTTGCCATCCTGGAAGCCGAGACAGAGACTGGTGTCCCTTACATGTGTTACAAGGATGCTGCCAACTCTAAATCTAACCAAAAACACCTCGGTACTATTAAATCCAGTAATTTGTGTACTGAAATTATGGAGTACTCTGCTCCTGACGAGGTTGCTGTCTGCAACCTTGCTTCGCTTGCCCTCCCCGCCTTTGTCGACCTCGAGCACCGTACATACGACTTCAAGAAGCTTCATGAAATTACCAAAGTTGTTACCAAGAACCTTGACACTGTCATCACTCGAAATTACTATCCCGTCCCTGAGGCCCGCAACTCCAACATGCGACACCGACCTGTTGGACTTGGTGTCCAGGGTCTTGCTGATGCTTTCATGGCTCTCCGTATGCCCTTCGATTCTCCAGAGGCTAGAGAGTTGAATATTCAAATCTTTGAAACCATCTACCACGCGGCTCTTGAAGCGTCTAATGAGTTGGCTATCGAGTTGGGTCCTTACGAGTCTTATGAAGGCTCCCCCATCTCCAAGGGTCTTTTACAATACGACTTGTGGGGTCGAACTCCTACTGATCTCTGGGACTGGAGTGAGTTGAAAGCCAAGATTGCTCAAAATGGTGTTAGGAATTCTTTGCTTGTGGCCCCTATGCCTACTGCCTCTACTTCCCAAATCTTGGGCTGGAACGAGTGGTGAGTGATTGATCAACACACCTTTTGTATCTATGCTGATGGTAACTATAGTTTTGAGCCGTATACTTCTATGCTCTATGCGCGAAGAGTCCTCTCTGGTGACTTCCAGGTCGTCTGCCCATGGTTACTGCGTGACCTTATCAATCTTGGTCTCTGGAACGATGACATGAAGCAGCTCATCATTGCGGCTGGTGGTTCTATCCAAAGCATTCCTCAAATTCCTGACGAATTGAAAAAGATTTATCGAACTGTTTGGGAAATTTCTCAAAAGGCTGTTATTGATCTTGCTGCCGATAGGGGTGCCTTTATCGACCAGTCTCAATCCCTCAACATTCACCTTGCCAACCCCTCCTTCCCTCAACTGACCTCTATGCACTTTTACGGATGGAAGCGAGGTCTCAAGACTGGTTGCTATTACCTCCGAACTCGTCCTTCAGCCAACGCTATACAATTCACCGTTGACGCTTCAACTCTCAAGACTGCCAAGAATCTGGCATCAACTGCCAAAACACTTTTGCCCGCTGCCTCATCTGCTCCTGGCGTAAGCGATCGCGTTGACACTGACAACCTTGTCGCTCCTATGAGAAAGGTTACAATTGCCACTGTGGCTTCCTCCCATTCTGTTCCAACTCAAGCCATTCTGGCATCTGATTCTCGCGACAGAAGTCCCGAGCCTAGTGAGGAAGAAGAAGTCACTTATGAAGAAGCAAAGAGGAGAGCGGAGGAGAGGGCCCAGGCGGCCTTGCAATGTAGTATTGAGAACAAGGACGCTTGTCTGATGTGCTCTGGATAGATGCGCAGGTCACGCGCAAGAAAGACTAGTTTGACCTCTGTGAAGATGAAGACACTGTTGTACTGTGTTGGTTTATCTTTCTTTCTTTAATTCATTTCTATACATCTCTCTAGGTTGGCATTCTGATGCAATATATGATAGCTGTTTTGATTGTATACGATTGGATGATTGCAATTCTAAATATGTATAGGTATGATTGACACGAGTGAACTTGTACAAGTGCGTTATTTCTCTTCATTTCATATACCAGATAACTCTTTGGCGCATGTTATAACTCAATATAACCCAAAATGTATTTGGCCGTCAAGACCAAAATGACAGGAAACCGAGCCGACCAGCAACTTCCCGTAGGACAAAAGCCTGTGAGTCTTAAGGCGTTTGATCTCTGTGAATGAGACAAGACAACACTGCCGTTGGAGCCCGCAAACTCAGTGCCCAGTGCGTTCAAAGCGCCTGTACGATTTTGTCTGCCACTTTCAGCAAATAAAGTGTCAAGCGTATTTACACCTTGCTAATTGATTTCTCTTTAACTTTATATAATCAACATTCAACTTACCATATCATACATGGCTCCAAACCAAAACCATCTCTCCACCCAGTCGACGCTCTTCATGTACGCCGTCGTCACATCCATGAACCTTTGAATCTCGACAAAAGTCGCTTGAGAATCATAGCTGCCCGTGGTGGCATTAAACACCGAAAAGTTTTGTGGCGCATACTCTAGCCCATCGTCAAGTCGATCCTTGTCACTGCAACACAGCGGACGTACCGGTCACCCAGAGGGGCTTGTTGTAAGTTGAATGATAGTATTGGAGATGCTCGATAAAGTTTTGGGCAACGAGGTCATACTTGAACATGGTCAGCCATACACTCTGTGAGTCAGCCTGCAAATTTGTCTTACCCAGTGAACCGCCGTAAAGTCTGGGTTACAACCCCCATTACAGGCCGCATACCACTCCGACATCCACTGCTTGCCTTGGTCTCCGCTCGTCACCGCTGGACTGCCTAGTCGGTAACCTCTCTGTTTGAGAGGCTCAAGGACGTCTTTCCAGGTTTGAGCGGCATCCTGAGGCGTGCACAAGGCTTGTCCAGGATGGTCAGGTTCGTTGAAGCCAAGAATGGCCCGTGATGGAGTCAACGTCGCGTTGGAAAAATTGTTGGCGACTTGCTGTCGAAATGGATCGATATACGTCTGGTTGCAACCCCAGAGCATGGGGATAAAGGAAAACGGGACGACGTACAGGGAAGAGTGCTCGTCTGTTGGGATGGTGGGGTATGGCGACCAAGTGTAATAAGACGATATCAACGTGCCGGGCCCAGTGAAACCTGCCATGGGTACCCAGAGGCCGTTGGCCCAGGCTAGACCTGGCCCGCCGGCATTGTAGTTGAGTATTTCAGCACTTTGAACTTGTTGGAGTAACAGCAAGACCAGCCAGAGCATAACGTGCGCTTCGAGCGTGAGATGAAAGATGAAAGATTTTCATTTTCATTTTCATTTTCATTTTCATTTTCAAAAATGAGGCATGTAGAAGAGTTAAAAAATGGGTGACTGGAAATGATCCGAGATACATGGAGGCTTCAAGGTGTTTAATATTTTGCCTATATTTGATGGCTTATATTGCTTGTCAGTATATACTGACATCCTCGGCCATAGAATTTGCATTAAATACCACGTCCCGTCCGATCCGTGAAGTCAAGTTGCATATCGCTCGGTTAGTACCAAGGTGGGGGACCACTTGGGAATCCTGGGTGCCGAGGTTTTTTTTTTCTTGTGCTTACCTTTTTTTAATGTAAGCAGTTTATGCCAATAGTTTAATCATATCTGTATGTATACATAAGGGAAGTTCAATGGTTGAACAAAACAAACATATTCTCAAAAGCATTAATATGAGCACTCCAGAATCATAAAGCCGAACTGACGACATGGCTTGACAGATGCAATGGATGTTATGCTTTTAATCGACGGTCATGATGCATGTGTTCTATGTTGATAATTGTCTAATGTCCGTTAATAGTCTACTTTTTTCCATTCAGCTGCTTCCTTGTGTCATCGAATCTTCTAACGATAACCTGACACTGAGTGACTGCACAGAGTTGTTTACTCTTCCTCTTGACATCTTCGTTGAAGAGCTTCAAACCTGCAGCTTTCTCGACATGCTCAACAGGGACAATGAAGCTTCTCAAATCGGCCTGATCGGGTATTTCTTTGTTTGGTAAGACGAAAGCGCCAAGAGCAAGCTCTTTTACAGTTTCAGGCGATGTATGTCCAGGTGTAGAAGAGGGTTTTTGAGGGTAAGCAAAATCCGGGCGAGAAGCGAGAATAACCTTGGCAAAGTGGGTAGGGACGGATATAGATGGAGGTTCGCCAATAACTTCATAGGTCTAAAAAAGTTAGTCATGTCAGATCATCAAATCGAAAAGAGCTTGCGTACTACACGCCATTTTCCATCGTTGTGTTTTTCAGGCAGATACAAGGGAACACTACAAAGAACGTCACTTACGGCACAGAGCAGCCAAGTACAAATAGACTCACGTGAAAACATAAACATCTTCAAAGTTACTCGTGAGCCCTCGGCAGAAATTTTCGACATATGCCCAATCTGCTGACATCAATACTGAGAAATGAAGATCGTATGTCATCGCTCACAATGTCTGTTGAAGCCGTCACCGACTTGGGGAGCGATATTAGACAGGTAAAATGTCTCATTCATGGCCTCTTGAGAAATCTTTGCATCCGCTGCTGGAACCCTAGATTACATCAGAGTAAGTTTAAGAAAAGAGAATATGAAAGCGTACATGTGTCCTCTGTCGTAGCCGCTTCGAAAGTCTGAAGTTTTTGTAGCATTAGCCATAGTGTAATTTTAGCCAACATACAGTCTGATAGTTTTGCCCTAAACATTTCTGGAATTCCTTGGTCCTCTTTAAATACACTCTTCGACCTATCGGGCTTAACTTCAGGCGATATGTCTGCTTTCCGAGCAACATCAAGGGGAACAGGTTCAGCTTTCACCCATGGCGGAGGAGTTCTAGAAAGTAATTCTGCCGTAATATGTTCTGCCGTCCAAGCTGGATGCCGAAGACGACGGTCATATGCAGCAGTATAGGCAATTCTCTTGAAGATATCTGGAATAGGACCTGTGCATGCTCTTAATCTCTTGTCAGGCTATTCATTACGATATACATACCCGGAAAATCACCTTGTAAAGGCCCAATGACACCAGTAGATGTTGGGATTAGAGCTTTGCTTTCTTTCGACTCTGACAAAGACTTTACATAGTGTAGAGCGTTTTCTGGCGTGGTGGGTGGAAGAGCAACATTTTGAGAAGATTTTCTGGGGTATAGAACGCCTGCTCCGACGCCTAGAGTGAGGCCTGCTACAAAGAGCAGAGAAGGGCCAATTGTGGGCATTATGCTGAATAAGAGAAAGGCAAGAAATTGTTGATAATTTCCCAACTTTTTTTGTTGTTCGATTAGGATTGTTGATTAGAATAAGTTTGTAATTCCTGGTGGAGGCGATTTAATACTTTGTAATCTCGTTCCTGAAGTCTTCGTTAAATGCTGTCTTAATCAATTCATATGATATTAAAACATTAAATATATCTTTTGTACAGTATCTCTTTTTCTTCTCTAAGCAAAATATCTTGGATATGTCCACAGAACATCTGTTGGGAGACATAGGGGCCGTCCTTGAAGCTTTCTTGGGTACAGAAGATGAGCCCAGAAGAGAGTAAGTGCTATTCATCTTGTCATTTCGCGATCTGCCCTTGGAGCAATGGCAATTCTAACTTGACGACGACAAACGACTAATAATGCCTTTTCCATTGTTTAAACAGAGCAGAGAGACACCTGCAAAGCCTGACTTTGGCACAACCTGGCGATGTGCTGCTGGTCCTCGCTCAAATAGGAGCTCAAGGTGTTGGAGGCTTCCAGTTGGACGTAAGCCTGGAATATTTTCATTTTGTGAATAAGTCGCTCAATTATTGCCCACCAAGCATCGCCTACTCACGCTGCTTCTACTCAATCGCATTGCTTTCCGACCTTTATCAGGTCTTTTCCTCAATGCTCAACACCAAAATCCAACAGCTCCCTATGATGTGATTCGTGAAACTACACGAAGTCGAATAGAGACAGTGATATGTACCGGACTCAAAGATGAGATGGACACAAAGATGCGAAAGGGCCTCGGTGTATGCGCGGCAAATTGGGCCCAGGAATGCGGCGCAAGACAACGTATGTTGATTATTCTTGGGTTGAAACATGTTGACATATGGTTAGGCCCTTTACTACCCATTCCGCCTGTACTCCTTGAATTGACGGCATCTTCCCACCCGTTCCATCGGTTCACTCCTTTTCAGCTATTGGATCTTACACCAACACTCCTCGTAGACTCAGTAAAGGAACCTATTCCTGCGGGACAACTTGCTCAGATCCTACTGGCTGGACTCAATGACCCTAGTGTAGATGTGAGAGTTGAAGCAATGAAAGCAATGAGAAGCGTATTAATGGAGAGCATTACTGGCAAGGAGCGGGATGAAATTGGTGCAGGGCTGGTTAATCATGCTTTCCAAGTTAGTGAGCCGTTGAAAGAGGAAGCAAAATCTAACTTTTAAGGTTTTAGACGCTGCACAATCTTCCGTCAAATCTTGCATCTCATGCACTTATCCCATTAGTCGATCTTGCGTCGGTCCATCCAAACTTGTTCCTTGGATCTCTCACTATTGTCATGACATCGCTTTTGCCCCTACTATCCCCCCCTTCTAAAGATACCAACCTGTCAGCTTATCATTTCTCACCCTATCCGCCACATAACATGGAGTTAGATCAATGGGAAGAGATAGCCAATCCGGCTACAGAAATATTGATATCTTTATTTGAACTAAAGCCAATACAACTGTCTCGTTGGGAAAAAGGAAGAGCTGTTAAAGAATTGGTAGGATTGTTGTTGGGAAGACAAGCAGTGACATTTGATATGGACATACAAGAATGGCTTGACACTGAAGATGTGAGTTTGTTTTGAATGAAGCTGGGTACATTTTACTGAGATGTGATGAAGTTGGATGAAGAGGACGATAATTATCCTGTGTTCTCAGAGGAAACTCTGGACCGATTGTCGATGGCTATAGGCAAGTTCATCTTATCCCTTCATATATAGTGCGTCAAAAAAGCTAATGAGGTGCCAGGGGGCGAGCTTATCCTTCCGGCACTGTCGGAGCACTGCCAAGGTCTTTTACAACAAGAAGATTGGAGATATCGATTTTCCGCCATTATGGGCATATCTAGTACGGCAGAAGGATGTTTGGATGAGTTACAACCACGAATGCGAGATGTTTTGACGTATGTCAAATATTTCATCTCCCAGGTTATTGCGTTTGTGTCTCAAAATATATAGAATGCTTTCGCCGACGGCTAAAGATTCCAATCCAAGAGTGAGATATACATTCATACAATGCATCGGCCAATTATGTGCCGATTGTGAAGTATGTCAAAACCGAGTTGCGAAGTTAATAGGACGCTTACAGACCTATAGGGAATAATACAAGAGCAATTTGCAGGCGATGTAATTCAAGTATTACTCGCCTTGCTTGTTGATCCAATCATGCGCGTCCGGGTTCACGCTGCCGCGGCTATGACAAACTTTTTTCAAGAGGCAGATTCTCGACAATTCTCCAATAATAATTTGGATGATGTAGTGACGGCATTGTTGAACCTGTACCAAAGTGAAATAGTGTATGCTCAAGAACAAGTCTTGGCAACGCTAGGGACAATTGCTGTTGCTGTTACAGAATCATTTGGCCCTTTCTACCGTGGGTAGCAAGCCGATTTGTAAGGAAGATGGGCTCATTATAATATAGGGAACGTCATGGATCTATCTCTGCATGTTTTGTCGACGGCGACTGTTTGGGATCAACATCAGCGCAAAGTACAAGGCAGAGCAATGGAATGTGGCAGCATGATTGGTGAGTACAAGCAATCCTTGTAGTTGAGAGCTACTCACATCTTGTAGGTATGGCGGTTGGGAAACGAGTGAGCCTGAGCATATTACGGAGGGCAGTTTTTAATGTTTGCATAGATGTTCGGTACAGATGCAGTAACGCTTGCACAATATATGATTATCATACAAAACAATATCACTGACAGTGACGATCCTCGCTCAAGCTATCTTATGGAAGGTGAGTGATAACAATATATGATGAAGTCGTTATTTAGGGACAACTAGCATGGTCTACTATTTGCCGAACTCTTAAGGAGGACTTTGAACCTTTTCTCGTCCATGTCATTCCGCCGTTACTACGAGCTGCCTCCTACAGACCACCCAAAAGTGCTCCCTGTATGTATGTTGAATCCCGCTTATATCGCACGTACACTTATTTGTCTATTTATTAGTGTCAACAGCGTTGAGTACATCAGATAGCATAGACGTTGATTATTCCAGTGCTAGCACTGGTGCTCATACATCTGAGATTGACGAGAAAGTTTCAGCCTTTGAAAATTTAACTATATACGCTTTCCAGATGCGAGCAAAATTTTATCCCTTCTTAGCTCCTTGTATGCAGTTGAGCCTAGAAGAGCTGGATTTCCCACATTCTGAGCAAGTGCGAGAGGCTGCTGCGTTGTAAGTCTTTCAATTGAGCTGGGAAAATTCGTCTTGGCTTATGCGCTCATGTAGCTTGATTCCTGGCCTTCTACAAGTCGCAAAAGACTCTAACGCATGGGGCAATAATCCCGCTAATCTCACGCATGTTTTTCAAAAACTTATCAACACAATGGTCAGATCTACTGATGTCGGGTTCACCGCTCTTTTGTGAGTGCGATACCAGAGGGAAATAGCAGCTTAAACGACCATCAGGTACAAGTCATTTACCGACTCTCTTCACGTCGTTTCTACTCCTTTCCCACCCAACTTGACTACACAGCTCTTGAAGTGCACGCTTTCTGTTCTTCAAAATCTTGCACAAACTCGCGCAGACCGGGAAGAACAAGCGCCGTACATGGACGAATCCGACCGAGAAATCTATCTTGAAGAACAATCAGAAGAAGAGGTTTGTTTGAAACACATCAAAAAAGCCTTGGAAATGCTGGTCAAAGTTGGAACATCTCAGGCCGGTGAAGAAATTGGAGCACTGGGAGATGGAATCAGGGAGCAAATTCAAAATGCTTTTGAGATCATTGAAGAGGCGAAAAAGAGAGGGATGAAAAGTGACGGCGAGGCAAGATCAAGGTAGCGGGTGAAGATCATATTTATAGCTTTGTGCATTTGACCATATCTATTCAGTATGATTGCTTTCAAGCGGAAATAAGACGCTTTTCTTCCAGATACTTTACGATAATCCCAACAGCACCTTCAACATCAACTTCATTCGTCTTGATGTGAATCTCTGGTTTCTCTGGTGCTTCATAAGGTGCTGAAACACCTGTAAAGTTTTTTATCTCACCCGTCCTAGCTTTTTTATATAACCCCTTAGGATCTCTCTGCTCAACGACCTCGAGAGGGGCGTCGATAAAGACTTCAATGAAAGGGATCGTCGGAGAGTGTTTCTCGTGCAATTCTCGAGCGAGTTGTCGGTCAGACATGTATGGAGAGATAAATGCGGTAACGGATATGGTTGAAGAGAGAGCAAAGAGAAGAGAGACCTCTCCAATTCGGCGAATGTTTTCCACTCGAGAAGTCTGGTCAAAACCGAGATCCTGTTTATGCAAAAGACGTGAGCTGATTGATCGAGCCCAGTCGTTTGACAAACCTTGTTGAGACCGAAACGGATATTGTCACCGTCTAACCTATAGGCGTGAAGCTTTTTATGTAACAAGTGTTGCTCAAGGGCAGTAGCAATAGTAGACTAGTCATTGTCAGTATGATTTCAAGCAGCGAGATTGTCAAGCTAACCTTTCCGGAAGCGCTCAGACCAGTGAGCCAGATAGTGCACCCTTTCTGATCCAAAAGATCATCTCGTTCTTCCTGAGTGACTGCACCTGGGCAAGATGTCAGTCATGCTCTAAAAACATCATCAACTGACCAGGATGGAAGGTAATGTTGGTAGCCATTGTGCTTGTCTCTGCTCAAGTAAAAAGTCCTGTTTATATACTTCTTTTGATAATTTTAGATGAAGCGAGAAGTAGAAAGATAATGATACTGTAAAACAGAAACAATTGTTTGTCTTTTGTTTTTCAGTGATTTGGCGGTCAGTCACGCCATTTATCGACTGGGATCAATTCCCAAAACTGATTTAAGAAATTCCGAATGAATCACAAAAAGATTAGATAAGGCGGGATCAAATTAAACTATCAGTTATAAGCGAGAATATGGTTACGTAATGTTAGGCCATTTCGGAAAGGAGAAAGCCGGCCAACGATAAGCACTCACTTTCTTGGTTTCAACTCTTTTGACTTTTCTTTTCAACAAGCTATTTGCCGGAAGACAATGTTCAGATCAGCACTCAGAGCATTAAAGCCCAAGTTTGCAACCACGCAGAGCAGACACGCTTCTTCACTTGTCTTTCTGGAGCACAAGGGTGGTAAATTGAGCGATGCTTCTCTAAGCGCTGTCACAGCTGCTAAATCACTGGGCAATGATGTAGGTGTAAATGTTTGATTGGGAAACAGATGGCTTACTGGCTTCTAGACTCACGGTCTAGTGATTGGGTCCAAGTCAGAGGTTGAGGGTGTGCTTGAGCAAGCCAAGAAGTCAGCGTCACATCAACCTTGATATGCACAATCAAGTATACTTATGTTTTTGTCAGGATCAACGATCTTTCAAAGGTTTACTCTGCCGTTTCAGACTCTTACTCTCATGTTCTTACCGAAAGTACGTCTAATTTCTTTCTACGTCAACACTAAGCTGACCGTTTTCGACTTTTCCCTTAGCTGTGGCCCCTTTGCTCGCCTCAATCACCTCCTCAAAAGACGTTTCACACATCTTTGCTGCTCATACTGCCGCAGGCAAAAACGTTTTCCCTCGTCTTGCTGGTCTTCTTGATAAATCTTTGGTGCGCTCCTTTTCCATACCATTTGTCAGAGAGACCAAGGCAACCTTTGCTAATGTGTAATGGTAGATTGCCGATATTATTGCCCTTGAACCTTCTGGCGATACATTCACTCGACCTATTTATGCTGGCAATGCCATATTAAAAGTCAAATCTTCTCCTAAGGATGATGTCAAAATTGTAACAGTCCGTACAACGGCATTTGACAAGGCAGCCACTGGGAGTGGATCTGCCTCTGTTGAAACAATTGACACTGCTTCCACCGAGTGTATGCCATCTGTGTTACACGGGAAAACGGCTGACGATGGCGAGATAGCACCTACCAAGTACGTTTCGGAGGAACTCACCGTGTCGTCCCGCCCAGATTTGGCTTCTGCTACTCGGATAGTTTCTGGTGGTCGTGCTCTCAAGTCAAAAGAGACTTTTGACCGAATCATGGACCCACTCGCTGACTCTCTTGGTGCTGGTAAATTCCTGTCATAAGGGAAATTGGAATCTGTCAGCGTAGTACTGACTGTAAATGGCTGTAGCGGTAGGAGCTTCCCGCGCAGCGGTGGATGCAGGTTACGCCGACAACTCTCTTCAAGTCGGACAGACTGGCAAGGTTGGCTTGTTCACTTCTGTACAGGGTCATGATCAAGCTTATCTATGATAGGTCGTCGCTCCCGAGTTGTACGTCGCAGTGGGTATTTCTGGTGCTATCCAGCATTTGGCCGGTATGAAGGAATCTAAGATGATTATCGCCATTAATAAAGACCCCGATGCCCCTATATTCCAGGTGGCAGACGCCGGTCTTGTGGCTGATCTCTATGAGGCAGTACCAGAGTTGGTAAAAGAGATTGGAAAAGCCAAGGCTTAGCAATATTTGTGATAAATTAGGTTCTACTTGGGTAGCGTTTGTGATAGGATGTAAAAGAGTATTGCAGACAAAGATTCCAACAAAAACATTCATAATTGATACCTGAACCTCATTTTTCCTACTTTCAAGACCTGCAAACAAAGCACCATTCTGTTAGAATCCACGTCCAGCTCTGGAAACGTTCCCACTCGCATAAGTCTTTTTACCGCCCGTCCATGGCCTTGGAGCAGGAAACGTGTTTTTCATGGGGAAAACCCAACTGCCTACCACGGCAGGTGGTTCAGGTGCATTTCCGTCGTCAGACGCTGCTCCATCAAACGATGATGCTCGAGAATGATTGTTGTTGCTCACAACGGGAGGAGCAGGAAAAGACGGAGTTAGCGACCTGCGAGCAGCGGGAGAGAGGCCTGAAGGCGGAGGAGGCGGAGCAAACAACGCTCCGGAGGGTTTTGATCTGTCTTGCGGGGACGCGGGGGAGGGTGGTGCGCGAGTAGGCGGCGCGATGCGCTATAAAGTCATTAATATAAACTCTGAAGCTGCGAATCACGTCATGATGAATACCTACAGCTGCAGGACTGAGCCCCGATGGAGGCGGTGGCGGAGGGGGAGGCGTAGACCTCTATAGTCATCGTTAGCTATCGCCCTATCCACTGGTGTTGCGCTTACGGCGAGAGGTCCTGGAGAGGGCGCTATTGTTCTACCATTTCGATCAGCAGGTAGAGGCGGCGGTAATTCCGCTTCGTCCTCAGAATGTGACGCAGAAACTGATTGAGCGGGCGGAATATGAGGTGGTACAGGAGGTGGGATAGGACGGGAAGGCGGTGCAGGCGCAGATGCAGGTGGAGGAATTATCCTTCTAGGTGCGCTTACAGGTAGCGGAGGAGCTGGGGGTGCAGGTGGAGAGGGGACAGTAGAGCCAGATGCGGAGACAGAGGATGGTCTCCTTGGAGGAGTAGGCGGGGCCAAACTTGAACCAGGTCGACCACCTGGCAGTGGTGGTGGCAGTGTGCGATTCGATGAGGTGTAAGAACTTGTAGGTCGGGAAGGCAACGTAGGCGGCCCTGTTGGGCGAGGAGGTGGTGGAGGAGGGGGTGCTCGCTGTCACTGTTAGTTGCAGTCTCCAACATCATCGGCACTAACCTGTACAGCATGAGATGGAGGTCTAGGCGGAGGAGGTATCGATCTCTACGGCAATATCAGTATGGCATCCATGAAATTCTCAAGACCTACTCCTGGAACAGTACTTCCAGATCTATCGGGAAGATTTGGTATGGGCGACCTGCCAGGCAACGGTGGTGGAGCTGGAGTTTCTCGTTTAGGCACTTGATGAGTAGGTGGAAGAGGAGGGGGAGCTGGAGGTGCCAGCGTTGACCTCGCAGGTGGAGGAATACTGCCTCTAACGGGAGCTGGAGGAGGTACAGGAGGCACAGGAGGTACTGCCCGATTATGGGCAGAAGGCGGGGAAGGCGGGGTAGGCGGAGCGCGGGGAGGAGCTCTTGGAGGGGCAGAAGCAGGCGGTTTACTGTTAAGTCAGTCACTTGCAAATATCTCGCCTCTCTACGTACGTTCTTACAGGCGGTGTTGGAACATGTCTGGCTGGTACAGGTGCAGGAGGCGCAGGTGGTATTGGAGGAGTGGCTCGACTTGAAGCAGGAGGAGGTGCTGGAACTTGCCGACCTGGAGGCGGAGGCGGCGGTGGGACTGCTGGCCTTGTGTTGGAGGCAACTGGAACAGGCGGCGGCTTTGCAAAAGAGCTTGAACCAGCTGCAAAGTCAGCATTTCATAGAGTCGTCAGCACTCACATGGGACTCTTTCTCCAGCTTTTTTCAAGACGGGCATCCCACCGGCAAAAAGTCCCGCCAATTGCGACGCCGGATTGTTGCCACTTGGAGGAGGAGCTGGAGGACGAGCATTGCTTGTAGATTGGTTTGCTTTTAAATCACTCCCGCTGACATTCCCAGCTACGTGAGGACCGGATCTATCGTTTGTGGCTGCCTTTTTAAGTCCCTTGCCCTCTATTACCATTAGCAAAAGACTGATTATAGCACAGCACTCACGCTGAATCTGCTGCAAAAGAGCCGCGTTCATATTTAACGGAAATGGAAATGTAAAGTAGAAAAGGAAAGTGAAGATACAAAAGACATTTAAAGTCGTGAAATGACAAAAAAAGTGGTGACGTCAACGATACTCTTGATAAGACAACCATTTCGACAACTCTTTATTTTGTTTTTGCATCTATATCAATATGAACTTTTCTCCATGTAAGCCTATCCAATTACTGGCTTAGCTACTCACAAACCATAGACCAACCGCCGCCTGATGTTCCCTCCACTGATCCTCCAGAGGTCAAGCCCAAGTCCAAGAAGCCGTGGTTCACTCGGTATGTTCCTATAAAATAGATTATCATTGACCAGCCAGCAACGCGTCAGAGTACAATGCTGGCTCATACCAATCTGGAGGATCTATCTCTGACCCGAGTGCTGTACCGCAAGCCTTTTCCTCTGACCCAGAGTCGGCTGGCTTGCTCGACATCGCTGGTGACAGGGCGAATGCATGGGAGAGTAGGTTTGGATGGCGGATAGATGTGATGGCGGCCGCTACCTATCTTGCCGGGCCAGCATCTGGTAAGCGACTTGTGGACGGATGACTGCTAACTCTACAGCGTTGTTGTTTCTCATTCTCGAGACCAGAAACGACTATGTCCGCTTCCATGGTGGGTCATCCCGTAGTGTCCTCTGCTCACTCGGCAGCATACCAGTCTGCTCTCTTGACCACTCCGCTGCTCGTCCTATTCCTCGTCTTCAAACTCCTCATCCGACTGCCGTCGTTTTTGAAGACAATCTTTATCCTCGCCTCACTTGGGACGACGTTGTATGCTTCGTTCAAAGCATGGTATGGTGCCCAACAAGGTCTAGACAGGTTTTATTTGCCTTGGATTGGTGCCGTTGCAGACAGATGGCTCGGAGAAGAATAAAGGTGCATGCATTTCTTGTCATTTTTAATATTATTTCATTTCTCTTTTACATTTCTATCTTTACAATGCCAATATCATGGAATCTCGAAAGAAAATCCATTGTAGGTGCTATGCTTTTAAATGTCGAGCTCAGCAACCCAGCAGAGATCTTTTACAACAGACGCAATGCATTTCTACCTCTGTTCTATCGGAACTAGGCTGGAAGTTACAGGACAGTGTACACTAATCTCGGCAATCTTGTTCATGGCTTTCTCATCGTATCAGAATTGTCTTACAATCTCATCGCCGTCAACAAGAGACCGCCCAACACTCACTGGATTTTTTTACGACTATGGAGGTGCTCCTATGGACACCAATAGCAAGACTATTGTTACTGTCCCAATCCAGAATGGGCTCTATTCCTTCAAGGCATGTCATCCCGCTACCGCCTTCCAGGCTTCCACTGGCTCTCTGCACTCTTGACACTGCCAATTAGGCCATCTAGGTGTTGCAGATGTCATGAGGTTGGCGAGGAGCGGAAGGCTGGGAAAAATGTACTCGTTCATATTCAGAACCAACAAAAATGGCAACTCTGCCATACAGATGGACATCAAGGCAGCTTTCTACACTATTGGTCATATCCACAAGTCGTGGATTCCATTCTTTACGCCGCAACTATCGCCCGACCAGACCTAGCACAGACAGCAGGAGTGCTATCGAGGTTCATTAGCAAATGAAACAAATTTCACTGGCTAGCAGCTAAACACTGCCTGAGATATATTCGAGGAACAACGGATTTGACATTGATTTTCAATGCCCATTCGAGCAATCCAGTGAAACTAGGATACGTAGATGCGGATTGGGGAGGAGATCTGAATACAAAGAAATCGACCACAGGCTACGTCTTCAAGATACACGGTGTAGTCGTAGCATGGAGATCTAGGCGGCATTCGACTCAGTGAGTCACGACAAGTCGAAACATGTTGACATGAGGCATCACTATGTGCGAGAGGAAGTGGAAGACAAGACGGTGTCATTGAGTCACGTACTATCTGCGCAGAATGTGGCAGACCTATTGACAAAGAGTCTGCCAACACATGTGTTTACTCGACGATGTGATCTGTTAGGAATGAAAAGGCGATTAGATAAGGGAGAGTGTTGGAATAAAATGATCTATCGCCACAGGCATTACAAAACCGAAACGCCGAGAATCATATGATTGTCATCCGCCATTTGGAAAGTGTGGAAACCTGAATCTTACGTAATCAATTAGCGAAATCAAATCTGTCACGTACAATAACCGCAGTGTTTGATTTTGCGAACGTAGATTTATCTTTAATTTCATTTTTGTAGATATACGTGCAGTTTGTACTTCGTGAAAATCCCTTAATTTCGGCTTGACTTTACCATAAGTCGCCATGTTAACCTTCGTCCTCCTCATCGGACTTGGTTTCCTTTTGGGCACCTTGGCCCCGATAAGATCGCCAACCCCTGCCCATTATCGGTACACTACCTCTGCCCATCATCGGTACACTACCTCTCCATTCCTCATTCATCCTTCTCAATTCATCAAAGCACCTCTGCCAGATAGGCCAGGCTACTTGCCACATCCTGTCTTACCCAAAAAGAAGGGCATGCTCATTCCGGATAGCGTACACTATGTCTATGGTCTCAAACCAGTCCAAGAGGGTCAACAAGGGGTAGAATTGTCCTACTATGCTTACCTGGCTATGCGTAGTGCGCTCATTAATCTTCGCCCCAAGGTCATCTACTTGTAAGTCTGGTGTGGCGGGTATATGTTTGACCAAGAAAAGTCACTACGAGCATTTACCAATTGGGCCGTGGTGGGAGCTCATACGGCCTCATCTTACATTGATCAAGACTCAGGTGCCAGAGAGTACATATGGGCGACCGTTGGAACACTTTGCGCACAAGGCGGATGTGCTGCGTCTACTCATAATGAAGTATGCGGGAGGAATCTATCTCGATGTTGATGTCTTTGTGTACGTCTAGGTCGGGAGTGGATTTGGACTGATGGCGGCAGTATAAAGCCATTTGATGACTTGTTGTACTTTCCAACGACCATAGGAATGGAAGCTTCGCCAGATTCAAGACGGCATGCTCTTGACCCGGAGGGTCTTTGTGTATGTGATAGACGTTGTGTGACGGGCTTACAAGGGATAGAATGCGATAATTATCTCTGAACCGAACGCTGCGTTCGTTGATCGATGGCTGGCATCGTATGCTACGTTTGACGGAAGCATTTGGGCTCGTCATAGTGTTGTCAAGCCTTGGGTATGTCCCATTTCCCGGCTGTGGCTCAGCGCTGATACACTTAGGAATTGGCTCGCAATTACCCTACCGAAATTCAAGTTCTCTCTGAGAGAGCTTTCTTCTGGCCCATGTGGCATGGTAATGAAATTCAGAAGACGCATGAAACCACCGCACACGACTTCAAAGCCACTGGTCAATATGCCTATCATGCCTGGGAGAGCTTAGCAATGGGCTATCTGGGCACTTTGTCGCCAAAGAAGATTAAAAATGAGGAAAACAGCTTCAACAGGATGGTTAGGGCGTAGGTTTGCCCCTCTAGACAAGGACCAGGCTAACAGGATATGTAGATTTATCGGACCAGACGATGAAGAGACATACAGAAAGTGGAAAGGAGAGACATAGTCAAACGCATCATCAACAGCATACGAAATCAATGGCTTTTCAGCTTTATTCAATTATATTCTCTTTCCATCACAATGCATCTTTTGTCTTCAACAAAATAATGGTCGATACTCTTATTGCTAGAGATTACGGGTGGTTTTACGTAATATAGGTTGATCGCTTTTTCATACATTTTGATAAACCATTTCATCTTTATTTCAATATTATTTCTCATGATTCAAGCACCATGACGGCTGGATCTTCCCCTATACAAACATCTCCAGCTGAAGGCTTCGAGTCGACATCGGCATCAAAGCCAGTCTCTCCCGCATTCGAACGCTGGCGATCATCTTTAGCCCAATTCACTGGTTTGGGATTGACAGAAGAAGAACAAGCAGAAAGACAAGCACTCAAAGACCAAGGGAAATTAGCAAGGGATTGGGATAAGTGTGAGAAATGGAAGAGGGACTTGATGGATTATAGTGTGTCCGTTGCACCTGCAAGAACGAGGAGTTAACAGGGATTAGGCCCAGCGGTCAATTTCATGCTGCAACACCTCAAACTATCTGGCTGTCCCTTCCCTTCTACCACAATACAATGCCATCCTTGTCCTGAGAGTCGTGCTGGAGGATTTTCGCCGGAACATGGTATACTGCTTTGTCAGGATCGGTTTTACAGCAAAAAACATATGGAAGACACGTTGGCCCATGAGTTGATACATGCATATGATCATTGCAGATTTAAAGTGGATTGGGGAAGCTTGAGACATCATGCTTGTAGTGAGGTAAGCTTACGCTTCTGTATCGTGTGCAAGAGTGTTGACAGTGGTGTAGATTAGAGCAGCAAATTTATCAGGAGATTGTAGGTTTGCAAGAGAGATCAGGAGGGGATTTTATTCATTCAACAAGCAGCACCAAGTGAGCTACTTGTCATTCAAAGAGTGATTACTGATTGTCATCTAGGCATGTGTTAAGCGAAGAGCAATATTATCAGTTCTTGCTAATCCTGCATGTACATCACAAGAGATGGCAGAAAAGGCCGTTAATGAAGTTTGGGAGAGTTGTTTCACAGATACAAGACCGTTTGATGAGATATACTAGATAAGGATGAGAGAAGAATTTTGTATACCCTGCATGATGCATTATATCACATTTCACAGCAGACTCGTATTGATGACAATCAATACTCGACCTCAATGTCACCATCGTCTCCTTCAATCTGTACACCCCTTTCTCGCTCATCCCTCTCATCTCCAACCTCCCCCTTATTTGGTCCTGGCTC
The DNA here is from genome assembly GCF_001720195.1 of Cryptococcus depauperatus CBS 7841. NCBI lineage: Eukaryota > Fungi > Basidiomycota > Tremellomycetes > Tremellales > Cryptococcaceae > Cryptococcus > Cryptococcus depauperatus. Next base: position 2,719,359 of record NC_089468.1, on the reverse strand, counting down.
ATTTTCTTTTATCTCGTGGTTGACGTCCATGGTCTCTTCCCTTGGGATCCTCCCGAAATCATCCACCTTTCGATCCTTCTTTTCCCTTCTCTCTTCTACATTATTTCCTGCCCAAGATCTCGCTCCATCTTGCCGAGTTTGTTTCTTGAGCTCATGGAGCTTGCTTGAAAGCTCTTCCATTCGTTCTCTGTTTTCTTTTGCTAAATCCTCTACACGCTGGCGTTCCGCGGCAAGTTCAGCTTGTTCTTCTTGAATAAGTTCATCGATGTTGGCTTGACGGCTTTTGAGAACATCGTGTTGATGTGGCAATAGAACCTTGGGAAGCTATCTCGTTGTCAGTTTTTGACGCTATAATTGTGAATAGACACACATAGTATAGAGGAGGCAAGTCGTTTTTAGAGGGACGTTCGACAGTAGGGCCTTGGGATAATGGTATGGGTGAAGGGTTGAGGAGATTGCCCTGATATACTGGGGTATGAGGTAAAGGTAAAGCAGTATGTAGGAATTTTGACGTAGGTTTGAGAAAAGTGTGACGTGAAGTCATCTATTCCTGGTTAACTATACACATTTTCACGCACAGAACGAGTTACAGCAATATCCTTTTGCTTCAAAACAGCCTCCGCATGCTCCGTGGCTATCCTCAGGCTCCGGAGCTCCTTGTCTGTCTCTGATATTTCATGGTTAAGAGCATTCTCTGATCTCAACTTTTTTTCTATTCTCTCAGACACTTCTGCTCGTCTCTTTGCCTACCAGTGTAGTCAGCTATGCTCGCCGAGAAAAGTAGACCACGTACAGCTTCGCTAACTCTACTAGACTTGTCATCCGTCTTGAACTTTTGAAGCGTACCAAGCAAGTTGCCAAACAATCGTTTCCCTCTTGCCTTGTCATCTGCTGTCCTGGCTCGTCTACTTGGCGCTTCTGGTGCTGGCTCTGGCTTTTCTGTCTCCATTCTAGAAAAGCGGTCAGTCAATCGATAACAACCGCTGGCTTTCTTACCTTTCACTATTATCTTCCATTCTAGTTTTGTATTGATGTATTTTGTTTTATTTTTTATTGTTCTTTAACCATAGATTCATTTATCACGGTGAAAGTAATAGTGTATAAGTGGACTGAACAAATAAATTTAATTATATTACGTAACATTTGCTTGCGCACCATGCGCCTGTTTTGCACGAACCGTGCGCAATGCTATGGACGAGGTTTTTTCTTTTATTTTCAATCTTTTAATTCTTTTTTCTTCTTCTTTTCACTTTCTCCTTACTCCGTCAAAAAAGCCTTTCTTTTGCTTTCTTCTCCACCTACTCGCTCAAATCAAGACGCATCCAGCTTCAGCAAATATTCATATACACACTCAACAACACGCATAATGGCTACCAGACCTGCAAGAGGACGAAAGCAAGCGAAAAAGGGCGTGCAGCTCACTTTGATGGTTGTTGGTAAGTGTTGCGGATAGACGTTATCGAAACTGTCGATTATGTTGCGACTTGATAGCAGCGCTTGGACCTTCACGCTGACACTGTACCAGGCGCTTCCGGAACTGGCCGAACGACTTTTGTGAACACTCTTGTGGAGTCTGTACTTCTCGAACATAGCACTGCCACTCTTCTTTCCAATCCCGAAGACCCTCATTCTGCCTTTGAGCCTGCGCTCGTCAAACAAGTCGCTGCCGAAGCCAACATTGAACAGCCTATCAGGATAAAGCCTGTTAATGTAGAGTTGGATGAAGATGGCGTGAGGATTGCACTCACTGTTGTCGACACGCCAGGATTCGGCGATGGTGTTGACAACGAGTACTGGTGAGCATTTCTTTCACTGAACTCAGCGACTGAATAGGTCGCAGCTTTCAAGAAATTTCCAACTATCTCGAACGTCAATACGACGATATTCTGGCGGAAGAGTCGAGAATCAAGCGAAACCCCCGTTTTAGGGATAACAGAGTACATGCGCTGCTCTATTTTATCCCTCCAACCGGTCATGCGTAGGTCGTTAAATGTAAAACTATCGACCTAACATAGATGACTTGACAGACTTCGAGAGATTGATATTGAGCTTATGCGTCGACTTTCTCCTCGGGTCAATGTGATTCCTGTTGTTGGCAAAGCTGATTCCCTTACTCCATCAGAGCTTAGGGCATTCAAAAAGCGTGTACGTATCTCCGTAGCCTATGCGCTGTACTGACGGAATCTAGATAATGGAAGATATCGAGTATTATGGTATTCCTGTCTACAATTTCCCATATGATGCGGAGGAAGACGATGAAGAGACGATTGCCGATAATTCGGCCCTTCGCGCCCTCCTTCCATTTGCCATTGTTGGCTCTGAAGAAGAGATTATGATTGATGGCGAACCTGTCCGTGGAAGGAGATACCCATGGGGAGTTGTCGAAGTTGATAACCCTGACCACTCCGATTTCATTCGCCTCAGAAATGCCTTGCTCGTCTCTCATTTGACCGACCTCAAAGAAATTACCCATGACTTCCTTTATGAGAACTATCGTACTGAGAAACTCTCTCGTTCTGTTGGCGGTGGTGATCCGTGCGTGTTGAGCTGTTTCCTTATATAGAATGACTAACCGTTTGGTAGCGATTCATCTATTCATCCGGAGGATATGGCTAACCAGTCCGTCCGTCTCAAAGAAGAACAACTTCGTCGCGAGGAGGAGAAACTCCGTGAGATTGAACTTAAGGTGCAGAGGGAGATTCAAATCAAGAGACAAGAATTGCTAGCCAAGGAGGATAGTCTGAAGGTGCTTGAAGCAAGGCTGGGTAAGTGTATCTACATGGTTTGTTTTCAACGAGACTGATTTGCCAATTCTCTAGCGGCTCAAAGTGGACGTGAAGGTACCCCAACCTACTAAGGCTGCTTTTTTCAAAATTTCTTACATTTTTCGACGAAATGTTCTATATTATGTCCATAACGCCCCTGGAAAAGAATGCCGGCTACTAGTGAGAATAAAAGATCGAACCTTTCTATCACAATCTTCAATTTTAATCACCTTTCGTTTTGTCAATTTCTCCACGTGTCATAAACCGCCAATCCTTTTTACCCTCTCTTCTCAATATTACCCGGGAAATAGCATTTATACCGTAACGGTGGGTTGGAGATTTGATTACCTCTCTTTATTTGATCTTGATGTTTATACCGCGGGAATGAACACTCTGTTTCTCAAATGGCACAGACTGAATTAATCTTACATCACTACAATACAACATCACGGTAAAGATGGTATAAAAGATGGTCTTAAGAATGATGCCTGCTTTTCGGACGTAGACGAAGGAGAACAGTCCGTTTCTGGAGCCCATATCATGTCTATTGACATTAGGCCCTCATCGTCATCGAGATCCTCTAAATTTTCATATTTCATTTCCTCATCTTCGCCCAAACCTCCTAGCTCATTTCTTTCCATAAAAAGGCTAGCGTATTCCATCTCCTGACTGGTATCGTCAATAAATGACTCTGAAACTGTTGTGGCTGTTGATTGTGATGCGGTCAAAGTTGGTTGTGGATACGACTTGAAAAAGAGGGGTGCATCAGAAAACGGGAATTTGTTATTTAAGGCATCATTCCAATCGACGTGCAAGATCTGTAAATTTTCAGCCCTTGTTCAGCAATGATATAACAGCAAAGAATTGATTAAGCCGAAGGGAGACGGAACTCACTTTTATTACACCATAAGCCAGTCTGCCTCCGTATCTCCTTTTTGCCATGAAATTTGAACGGCCAATATGTGCCAAGGCATCACCAACAATTCTCTGGATTTTCTTTGCTTCTTGTTGGGAGGTATATTGCGATTCAGAAGAGTTGACAGATGTTTCGACTTGATTTATATAAGCCGTTGCACGAGGAGTTGGGTTGTCGTCCAGCTCTTTTCCTTGCATTTGATTTTTCACTGATTCCTTCACCTGGTCTGTTGGCAGCTGCTCAACATAAACCTGGTCACAATTTGACAGTTCACTGTTTGAATTTCTTTGTTTGGCTCGCTTTTGACGCTTTCGAACAGACTCAGTTTTCCAATCCTTCTTCATTGGTATATTTTCAGCCCGCATGACAGAACTTGAAAGTACATCAAGCTGTAGCGTTGCAAGTTCACTCATGACCATTTGAAGCCTCTTGTTGAGAGGTGTACCGTGTGTTTTGGCGAGATGAGAGGCATGAGCGAGGGAGTTTGTTAGAGATTGGGGAATAGCAAATGTTGGAATTACCTTGGTAAATGATGATAGATTAGCCTTTTCGTCAAAGTTATTAGTGTTGGAGGTTAGAGATGTACCTTTGCAAGCTGGCCATCGAATATTAGTGGGAATCGCCTTGCAGCAAGGTTAAGTATCCGTATCTGAGTCAATACAAGGCTGTTGTGTCTACTTACCGGATGAAGTGTCCTACCAAAAGTCTATTCAAGACAGTATTCACCTGTTGGTTGAGCCAGTCAGTTTGCAGTAAAACGCCATTTTCTTGTACGGTATCGTCACTGGTATGGTTCAAAGAAATAAGGATATCGTCATCGAAACTGATCTCGTCTATCTTTTGTCCCTCAGTGTTTTGCTTTATTTGATCTGGACGATTCATATCAATCGTTTCTATTCCGTCAGTTTTGATTTTGGGCTGTGACCAATAACAATGTATATCAATTTTCTTCAGATAAGCAATTGGATGGCCTGTAGGTATTATATTTGAAGAACAAGGATTAGCTGTAGGTAAAGATGATGATGGCGTTAGAATGAGAGTTGTTGGGTCTGTCCTTGACTTTGCGACCGGCATATGGGGGGCTAGTGAGAGCACCTCGCTGTTCTACGTCCTTAATGTCAGGTTCTGCTGTCTTGAATCATTTCCCAAACTCACAGCTTCGAGTGTAGAGGCAAATTTTCGCCATACCTTCTCACTTACACCCGCCTCTTCCACCCCGCATTCTTGCAGCGACTTCTCATCTATACTTAGACTAATTTCCACCTTTCCTCCCACAGGTACAACAACCTCTACGCAGTCCTCGATATAATAGGTCAATGCTAATGGCGAAATTAGAGAAGAGGAAACGAGAAAGTGAGGAATTATACGGAGCTTGAAGGAAGGAAAAGATATATAGACAGAACTGTCTATAGATGAAAGTGTGCTGGTGAGATAGATGGGTCGTAAAGCGAGATGTTGGTTTGGGATTGCAGAGTGCATGGCTTCATTATCGAATAAACTGTGTTGTTATTCTAATGAATAAGATGTAACCTTGAAAAAAGAATAAAAAAGACAGAGACGCGACATGAGTGTTTTTTTTAATAATTTTATTTAGTATAACTGTTAATGCAGCTGTCAATACTTATCCTAATAAGAATCCATGCAATGTCAATGCTACAACGAAGAAAAAACTCAAACTAATCATTGTATTCGTTTCTCTTTTCATTACTAATGAGTTTGCCAGGCTTTCCAAATCCTTCGCATTACATACAACCCCATCCTCCGTGATCCAGAGTGAGCTCCAACTTTCTAGCTGTGATATGCGGGATGGTGTGCATCAACCATGTCCCTCTTCTAAGCTCATCCATACGTCCAACATGCATATATTGTCGATGTCCTCGCCTAGATAGGTAGAGTGTCAGCTTATAAATGCAGTAGGGGTTTCACGAATGACTCACCTCATAGAGACATCCAATTCACCATGAGTGTCGAGATAAGGCATCGGACCAAAGCTACCAGATCCAGCATAGAGATAAAGCAGAGTCCATCGTCTGATGTCTGCAAACATTCCCACAACTGCTCCACAACTGTGGTTGTTAGTATGCGACAAGGTCATTAGAAAACCTACTCTTTCATATGTAAATTACATTCACCTTGCTCTCCTTCTGAACAACAATCTCCCGCTAGACATACCATAGTTCCGCAGAACAAACAAATAGCAGGGGAGGTGGGTTTTGTTTTGCATTTTGTGCACTTTTTGTCAGCATAGTAAAGCACGAGATCCTCCCATTTGAAAGGCAACCTGAATAACTCATATGTTCCAGGGAATTCCAATACAGGCATCACCCGGCCATGCAGTGCCCATTGAGTTATCCAACGAGCAACAATCGGAGTTTCAGTAGATGAAGGGTTTCCAAGCGTTTCTGTCGGTCGTGGAACACCAAGCAAAGATAACAGACGGCTATATTCGCTCGTTTTGGATGTGAAGGAAGAGATTATGGAAGGCTTCGTGACGGGATAAGTACCGGTGGTAGCGTAGTAGATGATGGCACATCGACGCAAGAAGGGAAGAGTAAATGAGTAAAGAAGCTTAGACAGCATGTCGTCCGTGAGAAGAGCCAATACGCCGTCGGTATCTGCAAATGGTCCAGCATGACGCAAAATATTCTGCATGACTGGGCGAAAGTCTTTAAAGACTGAGAGGCCGTCTGACAACGTTAAATCCTCGGGAGGTTTTGAGCGTGCGGCGGGTTGTGCCCTGGGTCCTAAGCATCGTTTGACACATAGAGACATTGCAAGCATACACCGAGTTAGCTCGGCAAAATAAGCCATAATAATAACCGATTGTAGAAGATCCGGTGCGATGGCAGCACATTCTATGACCATACCCAGTGGTTGACGGATAAGAAGGGGTGACGGAAGTGTGCTTGATCTATACCAATCGGGTAGAAATCTTGCAAATATGCCCACCCTTAATGATGTTCGATCGAACGCCGGCCCAAAGTAGAGGTCAAGCTCTAGTTGAAGTAGCCCTATCAGCTTGCCCACAAGTACGAGAGACGTTTCATTTATTTGTTCTGCCACAGTCAAGGCATCGGAGTTGTTGGTAGATAGTCCTCGCTGAGTCACCTCGGCCATTGAAACAGTGTATGCTACCATGTCGTCAGGTAGATACATATGTGTCTTTTTCCCACGTATCCTTTGACTTTGCTCAGACAATGGTCTCACCAGGCCCCCCATTCGGTCGGCCATTCTTGAGACCACCCTCATAACTCCTCTGCGGTGATTGTGATCAAGAGAGTGAAGCGAAAAGACGCAATCAGAGAACCACGGCACCACTTCCCCTGTTTCAACATGGTGCTCCCATATCCTCTGACTGTCTGCTACTTTCAGCAAACCCTCGCTAGATACCCTTCTGATGACGACAGACAGACTTGGCACCTCATCTTCGTCTTCTCTAATCGTCACAGGAAATTTATTTTTGGTTTGAGATAGCTCAACTGGAATAAGTGCATTGCCGAGAGATTTGCATAATGGACACATGTATTCTAGTCTCACAGCATTCTCGGGATGATGTCGCTGGACTTGCTGAGTATGTCGCACCTTTGTGCCTTCAAAATGATTCGTCATGCAGCTTTCGTGCATATAGTGACCACAGGCGGACATGTGAATACCAAATTTGAGATTCCCACAAGGGTATGAGTCAGTACTGGTTGGTTCCTGTTCGTCTGGGTTGAAGCCGAATCGATGATATCTTCCAGGCCTATCTAAACTCGTAGGCACCAACAAAGACTCTTCAAACCAGTCCCGAGTGTTGACAACTTCCCTCAACTGCCGACTCGGCTGAAGCAGCGTAAGCATACCTCCTGGGTTTTTGAGAGTCACTTCTTCCTGACAGACTATACAAGACCCATAGCTTTCTTCCTCATTATTTTCTCTTTTTTCTTCAAGCATATCCTCGTCATCGTCATCTAACCCTTCCATATCCATCATGGCTGCAAAATCCTGTTGTTGTTTGGCAAATTTGGCCATGATGGCTCTTTGCCTTGCTTGGGCAGCAGCTTTAGGATCAGGGCCAGGGGGCGAGAGGGTGAGGAGAGATTCTGATTCTTTGTGGGATCGATAATCGGCGGTATAGTGGTGGGGGAGATGGGCAACAACGGTGTCTAGAATGTAATCTACCCTAGATTTGAAAGCCTTAAACGCTGAGTCAGACTGGATAACCCAAAGGTTCTGAAATGTGCTATTGGATCCTTCCAACCCTTTGAGATACACGGATTGTTGAGCAAACTCGATGGGGGCAACAGAGATGGCCATCATGGCGAGATGAAGAGTATAATCGAGGACAAAATCCCAAGTGGGAATCAACGGAGTATCGTTAAATTCTTGAGGAAAAGCCCCTTGCACCGTAGCAGACCATACTTCGGGTGACGCAATATGCATGCAATGTGCCAATGACCAGTGGATGATGTCCGCAACCACATGTGATTTCAGGAAGTCGCCCATTGTCGAGCATGGGTGATGGTTTGGCGGAAGCTCAATTGGGCGAGGAAGAATTAATGGCTCTTCTTTATTCTGAGTTTTCTTCGCTCTTACAACGAGCTTATCCATGACGGCTCTCTGGTCGTTTCTCGAGTAATATCGCCAGTAAATATCCACTTCATCAAAGAGCTCATCCTTCAAGCTGTATTGACCCGGTGTGGTTTCAGTTGGTTCTCTGAAATTGGCCACTTCTGCCAGGATAGGTGTACAGCTGATTTCTTGAGACCTCTCAGGCAACTTCTTGAATAACTCCGAATAAGTCATCGGCAACACAGCTAAATGATGTATGATGATTTTTCGAGTTAATTTTGTTCGATCCCAATCATTGACCAATGCCGAGTAAGAGGCTAGTTGTATCACCAAAAGCAAAAAATCTTCCATCAAATTTATTCGTTGTTTGGGCTCGATTTCCTCATCATACCATAAAGACGGATCGCTGACGTTCCCCATGAACCATTTTGAAAGCCCGAAGCGGTCTATCAAAGCAGTCATGAACTTGGAAGGGTCCAGGATAGAGAGACCGAATTGCAAGAGGTAAAATTCCTGATCAATGGTAGCTTCACGGACAGAGACATCACAGTAGTGATGATGCTGTAACCGAAGAGCAGAGCCGTTCTTTTTCCACATATTGGCCCTAATTTGAGCAAAAATTACATGTTCTAACTCAACTCAGTTTTGTTCAGCTTCAACTCAGAAAGACTTACTTTGCAACGGCCATTCAATAATCATTAACTTCATCCTTTCTAGGTCCTCTTCTGCCGTACCTCTAAATATGAGTTTCTCCACAATCTCCTTGAAACTGGCTCCACCAGAACCCCATGACATGGCTTTGCTCAAGTTCCTAGCCATCTCCGCAAATAATAGGTTGAGATAATGATGAAAAGAAAATGCCTCGATGGCAGAGACGTCTAATTGAAGCAGAGTGTATGATGAGCCAGGAGTTAGAACATTATTGAGAACGTGCTCGACCAGGCGCGGATATCGCTCCTTGTCAAGTGTGTTGGACATGAGAAGAATGTCGTAGAATATTCGGCTTGAAACAAAATGTAGGCTTTGCAATAAGCTTTCTGGACTTGCCACACTAAACACCTTTCCTAAATCTCGGCATATCCTAGCCAGATCACCAAGGACAATGAAAGACTTCAACCATTCCACTTCGTATTCGACATGTCCCATCCTCTCTCTGCGTTGAGGCTGGATCCCAACAAACATATTCAAAAATCCCAGAATACGCAAGAAAAATTGGTTTTGCTTGACAAGAAGCTGCTTCATTTCATCGTGTCTCAGCATAAGCCTGAGGTGTCCCAAAATTGCAAGTCCCTTTTTGCCAGCGAACGCAGGAACATCCAAGTCGAGACCTCTGGAAGTTGGATCTTTCGGGTCAAAGGGTATTGGTGGTATGATGAGTCTATCCAAACCATTGTCGTTTACTACCTGATTCGTGTACCATGCATGAGCAACTTGGATTACGTTGGAGAATAAATTAGCTTGGGCCGAGGCATGAACAGTGGCTGCGCCGTTGGTGAAGACAAGATAGGCCGAGGAGAAGAGGATATTGGCATCAAATTCGCGGTCTTGGAAAAGAAAATGCTCAGCTAGCCGAGAATAATTTAAGGCAAAACGACAGGCTACAAAGATGTCAGCAAAGAATTGTATGGTCATAGTGGAGCACTTACCAAATGCCTTTCTGACTTCAACGTCGCTGCAAAAGACGGAACTGTAAATTTGTCTCATCTGCCATTTCGTCATCTTCCATAGTCTTGAATCTAACTGCAAAAGCCAATCTATTCTTTTGATTTCTTGAAGCTGGCCACCAAGCTTTCCGCATGCTAACTCATGCAGATCGGCTGCCAAAGGCGTACCGGGTACGGCGGGAGGAAGAATTCGTTTTTCAAATAGCGCGTTTGCAATTAGCCGTTTTGACAGACGATCATCGCCGCCTATTATACAGGATCGTATATCGCATAACCATTCAATGAGAACAGTGACAATATCTTCTTTAAAGACATCAGCTGCTAGACGGAGTGATACAGGAGCATCAATCTGCTGAAGCATGTTGGCTGCATGAAAAGCAATGACTGGATTCGGTGACACAAGAATGACTTTGCGGCCCTAGGAATTTGTTATGATGAGGACTATATGGCCAAGAAACAACTAACCATATTGATGGCCTCCCTTGCCCAACTATCGGCAAGCTCCCATTTGATCCCCAGGCCATCTCTTACTTGCCTGGCAATTTCCTTCAAAACATGCCTATCGTCTTGCCATAACACTACTGCCCAAGGTCCCTTACCTCTTTTCTCTTTAGGTTCTCCTGTTGGGCTATCCGCAGTACGCATCTCCTCTTCTGTCTTGGGTAATTGTCCAAACTCAGAGAGAAGGTGAGAGTGCTCGATGGTGTGAATGATGAACTCTATACATATCGCAATAGTCTTCTGAAGAGAAATAACAAATTCGTCGGGGACATCGAACTTGGAAGGGAACAGAGGGGGGTCAGTTCCAGATGGTAACGGTTGATGATGTAAACACCCGCAGTTGGAAGCTTTCCATGCGTTGGGATCACCACAATCGCACGATGCCGAGAATGAAAATGATTGAGCAAATAGTATTTCGTGATCTACATGGTCAGATGCCTTGAAGCAGTCAACACAAAGGGAAACAGAGGGAGAAGTAGCGCATGTTTTGCAAGTATAAGTCCGGTCATGTCTCTGAAAGACCTTTCCACAAATTTGCCCCTTTCTTGATGGCCATATCGGGTCCTTTCCTTCTTTTCTTCTTTGCTCCTCAAGCATTCCTTGAACAGCAGACATGGTCCATGGCTGAGATCCCTCAGACCCTTCAACTAGCCATTCTTTGATGTTATTGTACCTAGGCAGAGGCGTTCTTTCTGGAACAAAGTATTGTGTCCACTCTGGATCTTGCCAGACTGTATACCATATCTGACAGATAATGGAAGCCTTGACGGTGTTTGACCAGCGCGACCCGTGTTGCAGGTATAATCCGTTGAGAAGCTCTGATAGAATACGATGTGGGTCTTGAGTTTCACTTCTACTTGTTCGCGCAAATGGATTGAGAGATGGGAGAGGCATTATGTGCTCTCAAGGAGCTCTTTGGATATGCCTTCGTCTGTCCTTTATTACGAATATGAGTAGGAGCACGCAGTAAGCTTTGCTTTCGTCCTGTGGCTTTTCTTTTGCTTTCGCGTTGAAGATGTAAAACAATGTCATTACAAATAACAATTAACTTAATAATAGATGGATGAAGCATGAGATTAACAATTACACGTCAGCTTGCGGAGTTGATAGCCTTCTCCGTCACGAAGAATCATTTGTTTATCCATTTCACTTTGTCTTAGATGAATAGTTAAGATGAAAAATCAAAACAACCGCTGCCAAACCAATCTGAGCCAGCTGCTCTACAATACTCCAATGGTATAGCTCTAGCCCAAAATGTCTTCTATAACTGGATCATCCTGGAGAAATGAGTACAAGAGGGTGGTTCCAACTTATAGGTTGGGCTCTTATATCGTAACTAACAGAGATACCTGGACTGACAAGTCATAAAAGACACTTACTCATGCCTCAAGCTCTAACACCAATGTATGTGCCAAAGCATGTTTGATAGTGGATTGACATTTCTCAGTAATCCCTTAAGAACTGTCGCACATTGTGATATTGATGCTGCCTATGCTCGTATGTGATGATCTGTTTTTACTTTTAGAGATTTGACTAATTTCTTGATAGAATTCGAGCAGGTCCGCCTAGGTATTGCCGAGGGCGTTCCTTTGATATGCGCGCAGTGGCAATCAATCATTGCCGTCAACTACCCTGCCAGAAAATATGGTATCAAACGGTCAGATTATATCCTCTCCTTGTCACCTCAATAAGCTCACAGGGTATCTTATTCAGGTTTACAACCATTGAAGATGCAAAAAAAATGTGTCCTCACCTTGTGGTTCAGCATGTTGCGACTTATCGGAACGGGGAGAACGAAGCTGGATATTGGGACGATGTCGATCCACGGACTCACAAAGTCAGTCTAGATGTGTATAGAAGAGAAAGTCTCAAGATTCTTGCCATCTTCAGGGAAATGATACCAAAGGGAGAGATTGGTAAGTGAAGTTCACTCTATTTTGATGTTTTAGCAACTAAGACGAGTATAGAAAAAGCCTCAATTGACGAAGCATTCTTAGATCTCACTCCAATGGTTATCGAAGAGCTCCTTGTGGCCCATCCATATCTTGCAAAAGTTCCAGATGATGCCCCAAATGGATTAGACTCCCCTCTTCCCCTTCCTCCGGCCATTGATTGGAGTCGAGCTGGAAATGTCTTTCCTGTTAATGGCAAAAACGATCTTGAAGATGGAGCCAATGATAGTGGGTCGGAAGATTACGAAAGCGAGGCCAGCGAGGATATCAGACTAGGTGCCCGACAGCCAAAGGATAGTTGGGAGGATTGGGCTTTGTGTAAAGGTGCTGAACTCATGTCGGCTGTGCGTCATGAAGTGTATAGGAAGCTGCATTATACGTGTTCCGCGGTGAGTAAGGCGCTGTTCCCTAGATTACTGATTGCTCAAACATACTATTCTAGGGTATCGCGCACAATAAGTCCATGGCCAAAGTGAGTACAGTAATACCATTTGCCTCGTATATTACTGCTAACAATGTCACAGCTGTGTTCTGCTTGGAAAAAGCCGAACAACCAGACTATCCTTCGCGCTTCTGCCGTGGCTGCGTTCTTGCAGAATCGGGACTTTACAGACGTATGTGTCTTTTAGTTTTTCGCTGTTTATTGACAGTTTTCAAAGATTCGATCCTTAGGGGGTAAATTGGGTGACGCATTAGCTGCAGAGTATGGCTCGAGATCTATAAGCGACCTTTTGTAAGTTTTCTAATGTTTTCATGTACTGTCAATTCAACAAAGGCACCATCGTGAATAGGATTGTTCCTCTCGGTAAGATGCAGCAGAAATTTGGAGAAGAGAGCTTATGGATCTACAATATCATCCGTGTGAGTAGCAAGTCATTGTATGGCCATCTTTTCATTGAAGGTTACCTCAGGGAATAGACTATACCGAGGTCAAAGAGAGAGTCTCTAATAAATCAATGCTTGCATCAAAAAACGTTAAACCTGCAGTTACGACACCCGAGCAAGGATATCACTGGTTGTCAATTTTAGCTGGAGAGTTGAATGTAAGGCTTAGAGAGTCAAGAGAAGTTGCCCCTAGTCTATGGCCTAAAACATTGGTTCTGAGTTATCGACAAGGTATTTGACAAGTTTGAAACATTGTCGCGAAGTTAACAAATTGCTTTCATCTTTAGGGATTGAGCCTTCTCGCTCGAGACAAACACCATTCCCATTCACTCGAAAGTTATCTACTGAGTATATACTGAAATTTGGGAACAAGCTGTGGGAAGAAGCCACTCAACCTATGTCGAGGAAAACGATGAAGCTCAACAATGTAAGCTCTTTCTCTATGCAAAAATTATACAGATGCTGAATGTTTGCTGTTTGTTATAGATAGCGCTCTCGTTCACAGGCCTAGAAAAGTTGGAAGAAGGTCAGCAAGGCATCGAGGGATTCTTCGTCAAACCCAAAACCGAAAATAGAACTTCCCCTTTGGCGCCGTCATCCAAGTCTGTATTAGCCAAACGGCTAATAAACCCATCCTCAGACTCTTCATCTTCCTCTATTCCTACGATTGATATTCCTTCCAAGAAGCCTCGTATTTCTGCCCCCCAAAGTTCAACATCAAAAGGTGGACTTGAAGCTTTCCTGACTAAAAACCCCCCTTCTTCCTCGTCGCGATCAGCATCCCCTTCGTTATCTTTTCTTAATCAGACCGAGATAATATCTGATAAGGGGTCTTTAAAAACCAAAGAAATTGCTTTCGATTCGGCGAAAGAGAACTCTTTCTGGATTTGTCCACAATGCAAAGAGGCCTTTACAATGCCTAAAAGTCTGAGCCCGTTTAGAGACAACGAACTCAGCATTGAAAGCATAAAGCAAGAACACGAAGATTGGCATTTTGCAGTGTCATTGCAGGATGGATGGGGCCGCCAAGATGTTAACAGGGATGAGTTCCAGCAAAATAATGCTAAGTTGCTAAAAGAGGGAAAAGAGAAAAAGCAAAAGGCAGAAGGGATCAAAGCATTCTTTACTCCAAAACCTCAATGATACGTGCGTTTTGTAGTTTTGAAGCAGAGTGTCTTTATTTTAATGAATGGAATAAATATAGGCGATGCTGATGAAAGTACAGACTCTTGGACGGGAAATTACTCAACCCTCTACATCATCTTTGGATAAGACAGCCATCGATTCGTGAGGCTTGTAGATCTACCCATGTCTACTTGAGCTAGTCGCGGCTGACTCAAGTATGTATTTGACTGGCATCCCCTTCCGCTCCTGTCTCTCATTCATCTGACACAAGAGAGTCGCTACATGGAAATTATCTTGATAACAAGTAACATTAAGGGCAGCAAGACCTATACTCTCCAACTTGATATCGTTGCTTGAGACAGATATGATAACGGAAAAAGAATTCATCCCGTGGGTTCATCAGGCTAGACTCATTCTGACTGAACATAGCCAACGACGCAACGTTTACCTCCAGTACACAACAACTATCAGTTATACGAGCCGGATATTTGGATAGGGAGAAACTGTACCACCATCAATTCTCAAGAACTTTTCTTGCATGCTCCTTGGCTTCTTTGGAAACGTTGGGATTATTCAAAGTCCTAAAAACATGAGCCCATGCTGAAATTACATGGGAGGAATTCACGCTTTATAACCACCATTGACATGATTTTCATGTTGGTCACCACTATCGGCAGGCTTCTTACTGTCAATATCGGCGATTGCTGCCTGACCGTGCTTCTCGTATTCTTGAATAACCTCGGAAGCGTGAGCCTTGGCTTCTTCAGAGACCTTCAATGTTGTCAGCATAGTCCAAGATGAGCCTTATTATACCAACCCGGGGGTTATTGAGAGTGCTGTCCAAAAGTTAGCGATATCAAAGAAATACTTTTCAACCCACGCCTTGTAGCCACCGACGACATGGTGCTGGTGCTGCTCGGAAGACATTGTTTGTTACTGGTTTATTTGTGGTTAGAGATGTGTTGCTGAAACGCATTTTCCACCACTCTTTATATACCCAGAAAATCCTCATCCAACATGATCGTTGGAATCCATTGTCATTTTGAGAATATAGCTTATGTCATCTATCCAATCCAAATCGGGTTAGCCGCTGAAACGTGTAGGGGTTTTGTAGTGCCTATGAACAATGTGGATATCAGAAATGAGAATCGTGATACGTATTCATCCCAAGAATCGACGATTGTTGAAGGACCAATCGAGCTAAACACTCCAGCAGTAGTTAGTCTCGGGGGGCTTTTACGACGAGAATATTCTACTGGAATTGGCATTCGCATTGGAATTGCGGTTTTATACGGAGTTTTGCCAAGGTTGAGCGTGAATGTGTCACCATTCTATATCTTATCTGATAAAGATTAGATGGGATTTTTGAGTAAGAGCGATAATTTGGAAATTGGGTTATTTTCCCCAAAATAATTTCTAACCTGGCATAAAAGTTAAGATGTCAATCCAAAATTAGGGTGACTTTCAAACGATTGTTTTAACATTACATCTTATCTTATCAGTTTTGGCGCTATTCGACATATCCAGGCCAGTCAAAAAAGATGTCTCGGGCTGCAACGCCTACATACCAAGTACGCCGTCCTGGAAATGCCTCTACCAACTCTGCAGGACCATCCACTCGGGCTGGTACACCAATCAGACCGGCTGTCATCTCGCTGGATGAATGGGAAAAAAAAGCTCGGTTGGGCAAAGAGCAGCTGGAGAGTATAGTCATGGTAAAGGAGAGGTTTGGAGAGAGGTCATTGCCGGAAAAATTTACGAATCAACCGTCTCGACCTTCGACGCCAAAGGGGAAGAGTCTTTCTACGCACCTTGGCTCATCAACTCTCTCACATCCGCCTTCAGTCCCTGGGACGCCTGTACAGAAAGATCCAGGTGGTTTGGGGAGTATACCGTCCCATCTTGCAAGTCATCTACCTGATCCTCTTCACCCAGCCTCCATTGCGACGCCTCAGCAGTTTCTTGACCATTTCACTGCACTGACACTCTCCACAGAACATGAACAGGATAGTTTTTACAGGGATCATTTATCAGAAATCAATGGATTGCGAGAAAAGTGCGAGAGTTTGATAGGGCTCTTGAAGGGAAGTGAGGAGGAGGTAAAGGAGATGGGCAAGTGTCTGTCATATGTCGAGGAAAGTAGCGAGAGCTTGAGAGGAGCTTGCGAAGATCTTTTAGAAGAGCAGGTATGTCTGAATAGCTCTAGATTGCGTATAATAGGGATAGCTTAACAAATCACAGAATTACCTATTGACGCACACGTCCCAAATTGCACATCGTCTGACCTTTTTTACTTTTTTGGAAACCGCCACTAGGATACTCAACAATCCAGGTAACAATCTCGTGTTGGACCCGGATTTTCTTCCAATGGTCAAGAGGCTAGAGGAGTGTATTGGCTATCTGGAAGATCATGTATGTTTGGCTAGATCGTGTTAGTAAATGCTCATCGATTTTATAGCGAGACTTTCGAGACGCAGAGCTGTATTTAATTAGATATCAGCAGTGCTTAACTCGCAGTATGACACTGATCAAACTTCACTTTGTGGGAGCAATGAAGAATGTCGGGCAAGAGATCAAGAAGCGTATGACTGATCAGGCAAGCGGTCTCTTCATCATCGTTTGCAGTCTCCTGACATCTCATAGCCATTGTCGGAAACTGCTACCCAGGCACTTGTTTATACTAAATTCATTTCGCTCTCCACAACACTTCGCCCTCTTCTAGCAGAGCTTGAACAGCGGGTATTGTCAAACCCCGACGAATTAGGGTCTTTGTTGATTGGTTGTCACAGCGTTTACGTTGACACAAGACAGGGTTTAGTAGGTAATAGAGTCAATGAGGAGATCATCAGAATGGATCCGACAGGCAGTGCTTTGATCGAATTTGTAAGGAAATATAAAAGAAGACTTTTATGCTGCTGACGGCGAAACAGACACGATTTGGATGTAGCTATTTGAAACAAACATGTCTGGATGAGTTCAATCTATTCAAACACTTTTTTCTCTCTGGTGAACGAACACTGTAGTAGGTATTGTCTAGCAGTTTTTCTCAATTTGCTTAACTGGTTGGCAAGTGGATTCCTGGAAGGCCTTTGCGACTATCTTTATGATCATCTTCGCCCCCGAATTCTTCATGAGCCCTCGTTGCAAATACTGTGCGGGGTATGCACTGTCCTTCAAGCTCTCATGGTTCAAGACATCTCTGATGACGATGATAACGATACGCTCCATACACCTTCTGAGCCGGCTTCGCCCTTCGATCCTATGGCTGACGACTATTTTTTATCAAAGCCGAAATTATATAGATCAGGATCTTCCAAGAGTATATCATATCCCAACAGTATGCGTCAAGTATCAAACTTTGGGCCCTCACGCTCCATGAACGATTCAATGTCTGTATCTCCTGGCACAGTTACATTGCCGGCAACAAAGACGAAGAAGAGAAAGCCACTGTCAAGGTTACACCTCGAGGTATTACTGAAGATGGTATTACAAGATGCTCAGACTAGGTTAGTCTTTAGGGCGCAAGCGCTTCTGAGTGCAGAGGTTGAGTACTATGTGCCAAAAGAGGGCGATGTGAACTATCCCGAGAAATTGAAACAAGGCAGGTTGCTCGGTAGCTTGACTTTCTATCAGTGGTTAACTGTTAAACAGGGCTTTCTGGAGACAGACTTATTCCACTTCAAGCGATCGTATCGCTCAATGGGGAAGATGATGATGAGTCTACTGTGCTTGAATTACCTCCACCAGAAATGCAGGAGAGTTGGTATCCTTCGTTGCGGATTGCCCTTTGGATTATTTCGTGTCTGCGTACTTATGTTGATGTGAGTGTTCTGTTGTTCGCAGCTCTTGATCCTAAGACCCCATGATAGGCTGCTGTCTTTGATGATCTCGCCCAGGACGCTGTTACCATGTGTCGGCGCTCTCTTTCTTCTGCCTCGGATCTGATCTTAGCTCAGAAGGGTAAGAATAAGAGTGTGGATTCTAAGCTATTCTTAGTCAGGCATCTCTTAATTCTGAAGGAGATGACAGCAGGCTTAGAATTAGGCAAGGCTAAAAGGAAAGACTGGAGTGGAATCGGAGGTACGTATGTCTTTATAATTATCAGGTCAGGTTTTAATGCTTTGTAGACTTTTTGAGATCGCTCTTGGATAATGCCTCTTCCTTCTTGAGATACCAACGCGGTTCTGCCACCAGACCCGACTTTGCTGCCGATGCACGCACAGATATCGACCGTGCCCTCAAAGCAGCTTGCGAGGATCTCATATCCATAGTGACCGCCAGCGCCACCTCTTCTCTTCGTCAGTTCCTTGATCAATGTACAGTCTACATTACAAAATCCTCGTCAGGTGCGTCAAAATCGGACCTCTCCTCGGAATACTTTGCAACGTCAGATAAAGTAAAACAAGTGCATGGAGAATTCAAACAGCTCAGCCAGGAAGAGCTTGCAATTTGGAAGAAGGAGCTTCGTTTATATCTACTGGATGAGGAGACTGTTGGGATCCTTGTTCCGCCTGCTTTGGTGAGTCTGGCATTCCTCTCAGAAAGCCCTCTCTGACTTGAAATACAGAACTCAATCGTGGATGTTTACAGGAAATTCCATGATATGATACGAGCAGAATATGACTTCTCAACTGCTGCTGGGATAATGACGCCGTCAGGAGTAATGCATATGCTGCAAAAAGTAGAATAAATCATTCTACTCTTCTAGGTAGTGATGGATTTTACGTAATATGACGATTCTAATGTCAAGCTCTATAATTCTACTCTTTTGACAATTTAAAGTGAACAGGAATTTCTATTTCAACCTTTTTTAATTTACAAAAACTCAAGTGAGATGCCTCCTCTCCTCAAGAGGACTGCGAAAGCGTCTCTTCCGACTCTCATCTCGCTCTCAAAACTTATCCATCTCATCCCAAGATTTAACCAACAATGGTCACTAGAGGCAGCATCGGCTACTGGACCCATCGAACCTGAAGATCCTCCAGATAGTCCCATGTTTTGGTGGAAGCTCGGATTGAGTATTGTACTCGTCCTTGCAGGTGGCGTTTTCGCGGGGTAAGGCTGATATGTCTGACAAGTACTGAAAACAAGTGATACATCATGCTAACACCAAAACAGTCTGACCTTGGCGCTGATGGGCTCAGATGATCTCAACCTCCGTGTTCTCTCTACATCTTCTCCCGATCTTCGAGAAAGGAAATCAGCGAATAAAGTCCTCAGGCTGCTTGCCAAGGGAAGACATTGGGTATTGGTTGTCCTATTGTTGGGAAATGTGGTAGGTATAGTAAACCCACTAACCGTAATACTTAACTGAGGCAATATTTGCTATCTCGATCAGATTGTTAACGAATCTTTGCCGATTTTCCTTGATGATGTACTTGGCGGCGGGCTTTATGCTGTTATTGTGTCGACGACTATGATTGTCATCTTTGGTGAAATCATTCCTCAGGCTGTAAGAGTTTTGATCGAAAATTATGCCATCACTCACACCAAACAGATTTGCGTAAGGTATGGTCTCGCTATTGGAGGTGCTTGTGCTCCTCTTGTTTGGGCATTCATGATCCTTTTTTCCCCAATCGCATGGCCTATTGCTAAGTTGCTTGACTACATCTTGGGCAAAGATGAAGGCCATACATATAAAAAGGCTGAACTCAAGAGCTTCCTTCAATTCCATCGCGAGGGAGAGGAACCCCTTAGGGACGATGAAATTGCCATTCTGAATGGCGTGTTGTCATTAAATGACAAACACGCAAAAGAGATTATGACTCCTATCAAGGACTGTTTGATCCTTTCCGCTGACAGGATTCTGGATCACGCAACTATTGATCAAATTCTTCTCTCTGGTTTTTCGCGTATTCCTGTGTATGAAGCTGGACAAAGCGACAACTTCGTGGGAATGCTTTTGGTCAAGAAAGTAAGTCGTCTTTTAGCCATACAAGCGAGAGCACTGAGAAGAAGAATAGCTTATTTCTTACAATCCTGACGACGCATGGCCAGTGTCGAAATTCTCTCTTTTGCCCCTTCCAGAGGCCAAGCCAAACATCAATTGCTTTCAGGTTTTAGACTATTTCCAAACAGGCCGTGCACACTTATTGCTCATTAGCGAAACCCCTGGGCAAAGAGGTGGTGCATTGGGCATAGTTAGCTGTAAGGGTAGACTGTCTGTTACGAAAAGAGCAGCTGACTCGTAATTTAGTGGAAGATTTGATTGAAGAGTAAGTCATGAAGCTTAGCCATTGCTATGCGCTTATGGTGTGCCATATCAACAACAGAATCATCGGAGAGGAAATTGTGAGCTAGAATAGATCATGATGTGGAAGTTGCGCTGATAGTCATACAGGTCGATGAAACGGATATATTTGAAGACAATCATTCGAAAAAAGCGGTCAAAAGGTCTGGTCCAGCTGCTGTCATGCGTGCGTTTGGGAATGTAGTCTGGTGGTTCAGAACTCATTGTTGATCATCTCCTTAGGCGGTATTATTGAGCGACGACGTGTGTTGAATGCTTTTTCACGACAGCCCTCACGTTCAGATACCCCAACACCAGTCGGACCTACCAATCCTTCTCTCTCTTCTGCTACTGACGGCATTCTCGTACAAATAAATGATGGAAATGTCGTAGCTGAACCTGTAGGTTTATCTGAAAACGGCCGAACAACCCCAGTCAATTCAACACAAAAGTCAGTCCTCAGTACAAGAAAGGCATATAGCGGTATAACAGCTTCTATCAAGGAGAGAACAGATCTGGAAGAGGTATCCGATAAGACCGTAACAAATAAGGATCATTCCTCTCGGAATGATTTGGACGAGGTTGGAACAAGTGCCACAGATCAAAGTTAGTTGACACATTAAACGCTATTTTAAAAGCATGCATGACTGTTGTATGTCTATCTCTGACATATGGTTTTGTAGACTTGCACAGGATAAATGGTTGTGGTAAACCAGAGGAATTAGTAGAAGCTTTTCCAGCACACACAGATTTTGAAAAAGCTTGCAGGGCTATGATTGCGAAATATGAAGACATCAATATCGAAACAATAGGTCCTAGCTTGACAAATAGGGGCTGGCAGTGGAAGGAACACAAGGTAGGTCAGCTTTCATTCGACAAAACAGTAGTTGATTGAAGCCATCATGCAAGTTTGTTCCACATCAGGGATACCTCTATCGACGTATAACACGTCATGTCTCACCTTTACTTGCATCCCAACTTCTTGAAACCGGGGAGCTTTCCACTTCTGCGGTGGCCGAGAGTGAAGAAGAAGGTCTAGAAGAAGACGATGATTCCGCACTTTTGTCTTATGGCAAGAGGGATCAGGAGCAGAAAAAATTAAGAGTGGAAGTTGAGCAACATATTGTATTCTCACAGACTTATCGGGTGCCCATGTTTTGTTTCCGGGCTTGGGATGAAAGTGAGTCTGGTATGTTTGATGAGAGGAATCTGCTCGCTGATCGCACGAAGCCGGAGCACCTGTTTCTGTTACTGTTTTGTTGAAATTGAGAATTTTGCATCCTGATATGCCTACTCAGCCATTAAGATTCGGCGAATACGGTGAAACTCTCGACACACTGATGCTTCCTCCAGAGCAAATACCATGTACGGAAGAAAGTGAAAACGAAACTTCATGCTTTCCTCTGGTGCAATCTGCGGAGCATCCCACTACTGGAGATCTGGTATTGACCATACATCCTTGTAAAATTAGTGGGGCAGTTGAGGAGGTGCTGAGATCAGAGGGTTTAGAGAAGGATGATCAGAAAGGCCTAAGGTGGTTAGAGGTTTGGATGATGATGAGTGGAAGGGTTGCAGATTTGACGTATCCTTGAAAATTACATTAGACAGAGTAATTTGTGATATAAGAAAAACTGTGGGTATAAAAGTAGTGAAGCACGCAAAAGACAACTCTTCTATTTTGTTCACTTCAAATTATCTTGAGCAATTAAAGTCTGTTGAGAAACAATAGTCAGACATGAACACCCAAGGACTTTCAATGAAAAGTACTTGCCCTAACCCTCGCATGATAGCATACCCTACAGTCACAATAACAAGCATCGCCAAAATAGAAGCCACCACACCATTCTTCAAGAAATCGGAGGCACCTAAGTATCGATGTCCTATCTTATTTTCTTGGGCAATTCTAGATCACATCAATACAACACACCTGCCTCATCAGTGGCACAACTCACGCTGTCATATTTGGGAATCCAGAGACCGGAAGACCCATACCAGCTGAGCAGATGAGGGCAGTTGCCATAATTAGTAATCGAGGGTGAGGTTCATCCAAGGATCCTCCGATGCGTGTGGCAATAGGAACTAAAAGCACTGCTGCGATTGTGTGAGAAATGCTGAACGGGCAATGAATTAACCTAATCGTATTTATCAATGGTGTGAAGTACGTACAAAGTTGCAACCAATAAAGCCAAAACTGAGAATACAATCAAGATTGAGTACAAACCCATTCCCTCGACTAAATGGCTTAATAAGTCATCGAGCATGTCGAGCAAGCCTGAAGAGAGGGTGGCTTTGCCAAGAGCGATACCTCCCATAGCCAAGAATACGATAGACCAATGGAAGGAATGAAAATCTTCCTGTTGATATCGAATGCTATCATCAGAAAATGGATAAGTACAAACATGAGGAACGTACCTTGGACAATATGCCAGTTCCAAAAAACGCTAAAAGGGGCAAAATCGCAATGACACCCATATCACCTACCCAATCTTCCGTGCTTTTTTCCATACACCACATCATAATGGTCAATCCACTCACACCCAGCACCCAGTAATGTGTCCTTGTCAAAGAATCCGTGTTTTTCCTTATTTTTGGTATTTCAAGGTCAGGCTCCCAATGATAATTGATATGCAAGAATGCCCAGATTAAGATTACAGAGAGAGAAGAGACTGGAATGGATATGGCGAACCACTGGAGCCAGGAAAGTGGAGAATCCATTAAATCAAGAGAGATGAGATTCTGAGGCGAGGAAATAGGCGAGGCTTGACCGCCAATATTAGCAGCAAGCGCTATAGCAATCTGCCACTTTTAATTCGGACAGAGGAGTGAGCAATGTGAAACACTCACAACCAGGCACTTTGAAAAATTGGATTTTGGATGTAATTCTTCGGTAATAGGTTTGATTAAAGCATAACACAATGTAGGAGCTGCCACGTTACTAATCCACATACTGGCAAACGTCGCTACGGTCATGAGTACCAACAGAACAACGCTTGGCTTAGAACCAGCAGCATTGAGTATGCGAGTAGCAGTCATAACGTCTAACCGAGTTTTGGAGAGAACAGCGGCGATTGTAAAGCCGCCAATAAGCAACATAATGGTGGGAGAAAACATTTGAGAGAAGATGTACTTGGCCGCATCGGCAGCGCTCAGTCTTTGGTCTTTGTCATCGGAAGAACGAAGCACGCGGAGAATCACTGTCAGGAACGGAACGGTTAATGAAGTGACAAAAAGTGGAATTGCCTATAATCTCATAAGCTTTTCTAAACAAGGACCTCAGATTAACCCACTTCAGTAGCCCAAAGTATGATACAAAATGACAGCATGGCTAGACAATTACTTTCCTCTATTCTATCGAATGGTTGTAATTGGACAATGACCACAAGCATGATTGTAGCAATGATGACAATTGCTCCCTTCATTGCAAACCAAGATGGTAAAGCGAATTTACCCCATGGAGTTTCAAAAATCTTGTCTGTGGAGTTCAATGAAGGTATTTGATCAGGTGTTACGCTCCTGAAAATCCCTTCTGTGCGATTATGACCAGAGACCATTTGTGACCAAACAGTCTCGCGATCAATCACGACCTTTTCTCGAAGCTGAGAGCGAAGTTGTTCCTTAGCAAGCTCATTATCTCCACTAGCCACAACTCGACGATATAGGAAAAGGATATGGGCGAGGAGATACTCAAGCTCCTTCTTACAGGCTTCAGTCCAAGGTTCGCTTTTGAGTACAGATTCAGATATATATTGTTTCTTCAGCTACTTTCAAGTCAGCAGCATATCGCTGTGTATTAGAATATGTATCACCTTTAAACCTGTGTTCTTGTCATATTTTTTCAAGATCTTTTCGAATGCAGTCAAATTGAGGTCGACGTACTGCTTTAGCACATACGATTCAAGCCAGACAGCGCTTATCCTTTTCTTGAAACCAATTCTCATTACCGTCGCATAATCATTATTTCCTGTCCAGATAAACACTGGCTGGTTGACTCCAGGTTCTGCTAAGGTATTTATGCCTTGCTCAACATCATTTTCAGGTATAAGAGCCCATCCTGGAATCATTGCAGGATCCATCTGTACAAGACCAAGAGAATGGAATCTACGACGAGACCAGCTCAGTTCACCTTCATGAGAAGACAGAGACGATGCTGAAACTCGGCGCTCACGCACTGCAGGCATGGCAAGATCGTCCACAGATGATTCCATGTCAGATATGTTTCGATTATGTTTCGGAGGGGGTACTCGTCCTGGGACTGCTGAAACAGGACTTGTGTCATCAAAGTAAGAACTTGTCATTGAGTCCGACATTCTTGTTCGAGTTGCACTAGGACTCCGGGGATGAGATCGCTGGGTGGGAGCAATGGAGGCTTCAAGAATATCGGGATCGCGAGGACTCTTCAGCGCGCTTTTTCTTCTGCCAAAAAGAAATGGGGAACCGAAACGATTGACAAAAGAAGGTCTCCAGTGGTTGGCGGATGTTGGCGATTGTGAATGTGTCCGAGCCATCAAGCCGTCCGTCTCTCTGGATTCTGTACCCTGGCCGTCCTCGCCTTCTTCAACCTCATCCACCTCTTTTATAGTATCATCTTGTCTCAGATCCCTCTCCTCCAGGGCAGCAATCTCCTCTTCCAGCATTTCATAAGAACTTTGAAGCTCCTTGAACTTTGATCTGTAAAAGCCGGTCACTTTTTGGCGTTCCTTGTCGAGTGCTTGGCAGAATTCATCAGGGGAGGCAACTTTCTGCGTCTGATGTCTCAGAGGGAGTATGGCATTAGATTCACTCTCCTGGCGGATAGCTCTGTAATTTGTATCCAGAGGTGTGGAAGGAAAGAGCTTCTTGAGAGCATCGTAGCTGGTTTTTGAATGAGCAACCAACCGGCATGAGCCGCCATACTCACTCCACATAATAGTTCCACCATTCTATATTGCTATTGAGCTCAAGAAGGGTACTAAATCCCGAGTCAGCATCATAAGCACATCCCAGTGTCTCATGCATACCCAAACTTCATCTTGTCACCGTTTCGAGGAGCACGTCTGGCCTCTTTCCACGTCCAAAGTTCTTGGTCGATATCCTTCTCTAGCTGTACAGACGAATGATTGAGTAACGGTAAAAGCTGAATGCCTTCGCTCTTTCTTGCCTCCCTACTGTAGCATGATAGCCTTTGGGCGAGCTCGATAAAAGTGTTTACAAAAGAAAGAACACACTGAGAGTATGTCACGGTTGTAAACGATTATACCCACAACGCCGAGGATGGGTAACCCGCCTCAGAAGTGTTGTGCTTAGGGGTATTGTGAAGTAAGATGGTCAAGATGCTTGACGAATGAATTAAAAGTTGTAACTGAAAGGACTTTGAAAAAGATTAAAATGTAATAATAATAATAGTCAAGTAAATTAATTAAGAAGGTGTGTTGGCTTTTGTGCTTTGTGGCGGGAAGTTTATCATATGCTATTACATTATTTTCATCACTTTTTCTAAACAACCTGAAATGAGAATCTCTCTCTCTGTGGCTCCTAACCAAATCCGCAAGCATCTCATCTCTTGGCCTGTATGCAATGCCCAACACCCTCTCAGCGATGGACCTATCTATACAGTAGCTCTCGTCAACAAGTTTCTTTTTATGAGCTGGGTCTTTGTTCCCTTTTTTACGTCTTGACGACCCGGACAAGTTTTGGCAATAGCTTGCAAAAGGAGAAGATTAACAACGATATTTGTGTCTCTGCTTCAATATCCAACTTGCCATACAGAAATCATTGCCATTGGGGACTGCTGCCTGTGAGAACCACTGTCAGTGACGGCTCAAACATGGCCAAGCACACCTCCACTCGCAAGTTGAATTGCAGTGACAGCTGTCAAGCTCTTGGGATAATTAAACATACTGTGGCTTGGTAGAAACAAGTCAAGACGTCGAGTGAGTATGGCAAGCCTTGAATGGAGATAAGTTTTGTCCGTTAAAGGTCTACTGGATCCTCTTACAAGCAAATTTATCTTGATCATGGTTATATGTGCTCCAAAATCTATTAATCGTGTTAAGGCATCTATCCTATTCTGTCTCATCTGCGACCTTTTCCTCGTCCGGCAGTTACATGGTGTATAATCTTGTCTAAGGATTACTGAAAGTTGAATTAGTCAATGACAGAGGAGGGACAGCGAAAAGCTTTTAGCATGGTTGGCAAGTGATTGTATAAGATGGATCAACGATCAGTCTGTCAAAACAACCTTCTGAACAATTGCATGGTTATAAGCGAATACCAATTTCAAGGTAAACACTTATACAGGTCTCGCTCCTAATGATGGCAGCTTTTATAACCTAGTTAAACTTCTCCTTCAAATTTTGAAACATATCTGCGACGCAATCCTCAAGAGAAGTGTACTTGATACCCAGCACCCTCTTAGCTTTGCTTCCATCAAAGACATCAAGGTCTTTTGTAGATTCATCGTGCGTACCAGGCTTCCCAACGGGTACATTCTTAACGTCTGGGAAGCGACTGTGAATAGCGTCCACGATATCTTGGCCAGAAACGGTCCCAGCACTAACAATAAAACGCTCGCCGCCGGCTTCGGGGACGGTGAGAGCATGTACATGAGCCAAAGCAACTGATGGTGGAAGAATCAGACCAGTTTTTGGTATAAACAGTTGAGCGCACCTTCCTTCACATCCACCCAGTTGTCAAGCGGAGCTGGAAGATCAGCCTCAGTTTTCTTCCCAGAGGCCCAATCCCAAAACATAGCTTCAAAAATTCATTACGATGCCAATCGCTAGCTGTGTTACTCACCGACAGAGGTATTGAGCTTCTCTGGACTGTCGCATTGGTGAATGACTGGGCCATACACAAAGGGTGGGTTGATAGCGACAGCATCCCATGAAGGCTTCTCGTCTTTGATAAACTCTAAACGGCCTTCAGCATACCAGCCGCATTTACAGAATTGACTTACCCCACAAGGCTCTTTCCGCCAATGTCTTGCTCGCAAGGTAAGAGTGACTACCGTCAGACTCTAGACCT
Source organism: Cryptococcus depauperatus CBS 7841 (assembly GCF_001720195.1). Classification (NCBI taxonomy): domain Eukaryota; kingdom Fungi; phylum Basidiomycota; class Tremellomycetes; order Tremellales; family Cryptococcaceae; genus Cryptococcus; species Cryptococcus depauperatus. The sequence goes on along the minus strand of NC_089468.1, from coordinate 2,691,769 downwards.
TTCTCCTCGACATGACGAGTAGAGTCAACATTCCAGTCTGTCTCTGTGTAGCTGTATACAACCTTCAGCCTCTACTCATCACTCAGAAAGACTTACTGGTAGGGAGATTTCTTGGATACACTACACATAATAGCGGCAACAGAGGAGGTGATGACAACTCTCTTCACTTGAGGGCTACAAGCCATGTCAAACAGCGCCTTAGCTCATGAAAACACGCTGACTTGTTCTTTTGGATACTCTTTAAAATACCCGTAGTACCCTTGACCGCAGGCTTAATAAGCTCTCTCGGGTCCTTGACATCTGAAACGTAGAATGGAGAGGCAAGGTGGGCGACAGCGTCAACGTTCTTGACAGCCTCATCAAACGCTCCGTCCTAAATCGAACGTTCAGCGCCGTTAGCACGACAAAGTAAGCTTACACACATCGGAGACATCTTCCACAATCACATAGTCAAATTGGCCCAACCCCTCAAAGAGATTTTTGAGATACTCTCCTTTTTCTTTCGATCTGACCGTACCTCGGACGCGGAATCCTTCTTTGAGAAACTCTTTTGCGGTATGCGATGCAACGAATCCACTTGGCCCGGTCACAAGAACGAGGTCTCCCTTGGCGATAGCAGGCATAATAGTGATTGTTTGTATCCAACGAGATCAATAAAATGGTCCATCTATTTCCAATTCGCATCACTCTTATATACCTAAATTATATCCTCTCAGCACATGATATCTTTGCGTCATCGTTTTCAAGAAACTTACATTATAATTTTAGCCGCTTATAAATAAAGATGACAAAAGTTGTTTTCATTATAAGCGCATTTTGTCCGCCTTGTCATTGCTGGTGGAGGCGGAGATTGCCGACAAAGATAAGCGGAAGTACTACGGCATCTTGTTGATGAGTAAATGTTTGTTGCAGCAGCATCCTTGGCAGCATTGCTATATGATGATACTGTTGCTTTTGCTGTAATCTATGCGTACAAGGTAGGAATTATATCGGTTGTAGACAAGAGAAATATTACGTAATTCAAAGAAAGATAAGGAGATATAATGATGTCCGTGGTGATGAACTATGCAAAAGAACGTCAAGGTTGAAGAAGAGGTTGACAATGAAATTGATAAAACAAAAATCAACAGTATCATTCTGTCAAAGAAGGAGGCTGAGACTATTGTAGCTGGCAGTGTGCCGTTGAGTGTCTTTAAGCAAGACGGCGGACATGCTTGTCCCAACTTTACTAGGTCCTGCGATCTCACCTGCGCAACTCTTACACGCTAGAAATATTGCTGGCCCCAGCCGGGATCCTTCTCGTGCTTTTTACGATTATGAACTTGGACCTGAAGCCTCTTTTAGTTCAGAGACGCCTGAAGAACGGCCTTTAACTCGCAATGTGGTTGGATTTTTCAACCAAGAAGCACCAGATGAAGGATGGACTGAGGAAGAATTGGCGTGGTATGACAAGACGGTCGTTTGGAGTCGAGGGGTTGAGGTTTTCAGGCGGTATACTTATGACTATGAGTGTGAAGATGTCGCGTTTGCTTGCTTTGTCTGGTTCAAAGTGTCGGTTGAAGGCCAGAACGAGCATGACAGGAGCAATCTAGAATCGGACAGTTCTTCAAGTCGAGACACTTTTGGCCCGTTCCACCGTTCACAACATACATCTTGGGGCGGACCGCGCCATGAGACAAGATACAAAGATGGCTCTCGGCTAGAGCGAACACTCGTCGTCTTTTTACAGACCAGGGCCCATGTCTATTACGGCTCTGGGGAAGACGTAACGGTACATTTGCCCTTCAATGTTGAAGGTGCTTGGGGACTGCCAGAAGGCGGCATGTTGGTTCAACGAAAGCTGGAGAGGCGAGAGCGTAGGCGGATGTCGAAAGGAGATAAGAAAACAGGAAGCGTTCTGAGAGGGATGGCTGACCAGACATCCATGTCCATCTTAGATGATCTTATTGAATTGGAGGACGAGACCGCACCTTCATTGCCTCGGCTTTTTACACTTGAGAATCCTTTCGACGAGTTGAAAATGGTGGTACAAGGTCAGGTGGAGGATGACTGTAAAGACACAAAGGCTTTCTTGGGTTCCAACACACGGTCTATAGCTACCACGACAGTCATCGTCTACGTTTCTCCCGAGACCTATCCACTTGTGGTTACTCATAACCAAATGACGGGGAACTTTGTTTTCTATCGACGTGTGCGTGTTTCTGCCACCTTGGATAAATCCCTTCCCGTTGGAAAATCTGCCTCAACGATGCGCCCTGAGGAACTCCTTCGTCAAGCAGATATACCACAAGCACCCTCTCATACTCGTGTGAGATTATCGTCTCTGCAACGCAATACGACTATATTTGGACCAACAGCTGAAGAACGTCGAATGTCAACAGCTTCTGATCTTTTTGATCGAACTCACTGTCGCGTACCACGGCTGTCTCGCGGCCCAATTGCAGATCCTTCTTCTACTGATGAGTTGCAAGCGGCTCTAGACCCTCCTTGTATGCCCTCTCCAACCACCAAACATCGCCGAAACCGAAAGGTATCGGGTTTGCCGCCAGCCTCATTTGCACCTGGCGCAGCGACAGAGAGAATCCGACGGACATCACAAGCATCATCATTTATAATACATGACAGGCATGCTCCTGAAACGCAGATGGCTTTGCAGGTGGCAGCAGATAAGGATTTGCGAGAGACTACGATGATGATGGGACTGGAGAGGGATGAGACTGGTGTGCGTAGTGATATCATTCTGTCTCCGATTACCACTTGGAAACAGCCTTTGTGAGTTGTATGCTATGTTACTAACTTTGCAAGCTTACAGTTTCCAAAGTGAAACTGATCCAGCACAAACCCGTGTCTTCTTGACCGAGTATAGAGATTCCCACCAAGTGACAGTCAATCTTCACCTAGTGCCTGCCCGACCTAGCTCGACGAGACAACCTCAACTATACTCTTTTCGATTTGAAAGTGTTAGAAACACCTATAAAATCTATCCATCTCCCCCAATCAAATGTTTGAGCGCCATTCCCATATTGTCGTATCAAGTGACTAAGGACCAGTCATATTCTGGGAGCCCTATATATGATATACTCATCATTTCTGACGGGCATCTACAGCTGATAACTACTGGAAATGCCTTGTTACCCTTCAGCTTCTCAAAAACACGGTACAACCACTCCACTATAGTCAAATTGATCCATCCCGTAGGTTCACGATTTACTGCCATATTCAAAGACGGAGAAGCTTCTCGGTATTCAATTGATATACATGTTCAACATGAACTTACCGACAATTGCTTGAGGGCAATGTCAAATGCACTTTTACCACAGGATTTCTCTTCTCTCAGACTCGATATACTACAATCTCTCCAAGCACTTCCTACTTGGCAACAAAGTTCAGAAGACACAGTATGGCCGATATTCAAACGAGCCTTGTCAAAGATACTTCGCCTTGATATTGGTGTTCACATTGATGACAACCAGAGCTTCGACGTTGATCAAGTGGTACAAGACGGTTTGTTGGCTAATGATCCAACCACCAGGCGAATCTCAGCCCGATTACGATCTAAACATAAATATGGCTTGAAGCCTGCTAGGCTCATTACAAAAACTGGTCCATCATCCAGTATACAGCATTCTGCGGTCCTTGCACTGCTTTGTCTCCATTTGGTGGCGCAAGATTTACGACTGTCTAAAAGTCGAAGAAAAGGACTTAGACTGGTAACAAGACTGGTGAAGAACATTGCTATTCAGATAGGGAGAGAGGATTGGTTTGATTATTGGGAGAGAATATTGCCAACAAATTCTCATCACGTCCAATATGTTCGCGGTGAGTCTTTTGGCTGTGCGTCAAAGCAACGATACTGACCCCCTATGCAGATTCATACCATGACATGAAAATTGATACCAATATTCTCGATTATTATGGCCAACCTCCTGACATCCTTATTCATCTCTCTCGCCAGCTAGAGTGCTCAACTAGATGCTTTCCTAACCCTAACTGGCTTGTTGATATGTCAGCCTATAACTCGCAAGGGCATGACAGGTCAACCAGAGTTCTTAGAGAGAAAGAACTTGTTGGAGAGTTTGATTCCTGCGTCAGGACATCATTGGTCACTTCTATTTACAGACAACTCGGGCCAGGTATTCAAGATCGCGAGCCTTTGTCCCTAGAGGAACGTGCACAAAACACAGTGAAAACTATCCTTGCTAAAACTCCAAATCTAGAATGGCTTGAGGATTTACCATATGGGGTAGCATTCCCCATATTAGAAGCATTGAGAGCCTGCCAATGTGTACCAGAAAAGAACTGGAGCAAAGAGATGTATATGTTAATTGGAAGGCCAGACTTGGCTATGCAAGGAGAGAAGGGAGGTGCTGAGAGTCTTACCAAGGATGATTGGCCAAACAGGGTAAACAATAACACATTAAATGGTTGGGATACTCATAACGTCTTGATAGCTTGGGCCAGAACCTTTGCCATCTATAGGTGACATAATAAGTATCGCTATATCTAATATAGCGGGGTCCAACAAGAAAACGTCATTTGTCATGCCACATGTGCGCTTTGGTACAGACCGAAGATTGCAAGAAGTAGAAAGAATAATGCAAACTATAAAACTGAGGACGGTAACACTATCAGAGCCGAAGGGCGCGAAGTGAGTATCGTTACGAACCATTGCAGTAAAAACTAACAAGATATCTGCAGTCCAGAAGATGTTGCCAGGTATCAGCAATCTTTTGTAAACACTCTTGCAAATCGTACTTTAGCCATTACTGTTGGACAAGGGATGTTTGAGTATGGCACTCGGGCTACAATCATCACAGACGCCTGGGAAATCCCTTTCATCGAACTTTCTGTCAAGATCACCCCAGGAAACAACGTACTTAAAGCAGAAATTGTATCTGACAATGTAGAATGGCCTTGTTTTCACAATGGGGTATCTGCTGGTTTATCCATCTCTCCCGACTGCAAGGGTATCGATAGCTCATGGATTGTATTCAACCGGCCGCAGGTCCTCAATTCTGAGCACGGAGGCTTCTTGCTTGGTTTAGGATTGACTGGCCATCTACGTTCGCTCATGACTTACCATGCTTTTCCGCTCATGGAGCCTCGTCATGATTTTACTTCTGTGGGCCTTTTACTTGGATTAGCAAGTTCTTTCGCTGGCTCAAACGATCTCTTAATCACCAAGATCCTTTCGCTTCACACACATGCTCTTCTCCCACTGGGTTCCATGGAATTGAATGCCTCTCCCGTCGTCCAATCTACTGCCCTCATCGGCTTGGGCCTTGTTTATGTAGGCAGCCGAAATCTTCGAATGGCCGAAATTGCCCTCAATGAGATAGGTCGCCGCGAGATGCCCAATGTTGATGGGTTTGTAGAATCTCAGGAATCATACTCTTTCTCAGCCGCCATGTCCTTTGGCTTGATTATGCTTGGACGTGGTGGAAGTGCAACAAGCGAGGTAGACAGAAAAATGTTGGCACATTTGAGAAAGTGTATCGTCGGCGACGTACCTCAGCTAGATGCCTCCAAAGCAAGGATGAATGGTTCGGGAGTGGATATCAACGTGACTGCGCCAGGCGCAACGTTGGCATTAGGTCTAGTGTATCTCAAAACTATGAGGAATGATGTGGCGGGCCTTCTCAAGATTCCTCAAATGGCATATGACCTGGATCACGCAAAACCAGAGTGGCTACTTCTTCGCACCTTTGCGCGTGCGCTAATCATGTGGAACGATGTTTGTGCAAGCCACTCGTGGGTGGAACAACAGGTGCCATCATTCATATTGTCAGCTATCAAAAGTCCCAGGCGCGGCAGTGTCATCGATCTTGGTATTGAACTCGCATATATAAGCATTATCTCTGGAGCAGGTCTTGCCATCGGTCTCAAATATGCTGGCACTGCGACAGAAATGGCACATAATACCATATTAACCCTGTACAATGTGCTAGCAAAAACTGTTACCAATCCCAACATGAGCTATGAAGGCCGCATTAAAAGAACAACAGCAAGACAATGTCTGAATGTCGTTACTCTGGCACTCGCAGCCGTGATGTCTGGGACAGGGGAGCTTGGTGTGCTTCGAAGGTTAAGAGTGAGTCATGGGCAGGAAGGAGCAGGGGTAACATATGGAACTCATATGGCCATGCATATGGCTTTGGGATTGCTCTTCCTCGGCAGAGGACAGTATACACTTGGAAGCTCAAATCTTGCTATCGCCGCCATGAGTATAGCATTTTTTCCTCGCTTCTCCTCCAATTCATCCGACAACAAAGCATACCCGCAAGCTTTTCGTCATCTCTGGGCGCTGGCAGTTGAGGCGCGATGTCTTACTGCACGAGACGTGGACACTTTAGAAACAGTGTATCTGCCCGTCAAGCTTCGATTTCGAGAGGGCAACGCAATTCGCCAACAAAGCCTCATCTCTCCTACCCAGCTCCCGTCTTTTGACAGACTTCTCAGCATTGAAGTTGATTCTCCTCGGTATTGGCCTATCAAAGTTGATTTTTCTGATCCACGTGATATGAAAGATCTTGTTGGCACACGTACAATTTATGTCAAGCGCAAAGCTGGCTTCATCGATTATGATTCTGACCCAAAGGGCAATCGGAGTATATTTGTGAGAGTGGGATCCATGACGGGTATTGATCTCCAGTATGACTTGATTAGCCCTGGTGCGCCTCCTAGTGTTGCGGAAAATGAAGTTCAAGAACTTGTTCTAGTTCACTGTGGTGATGCAGCCTTAGTCGGGTTAGCCAATCGCTTTGAAGGTATACAGGATCAATGGGGTGGAGGTGTCGGATCATTTTTGGCCACCATCATTATCGAATGTCTTGCATTGGACAAGCCGTCTTTGATCGGCGTCTATCTGGAAATGTATTTTGCTCTAAGAAAACAACATGCACATATGGATGAAGAGATGGAAGACTGTGAAGGAATGGAGGATATCGCTCACTTTGGTTTTGCAAAGAGCTTTTACGATGATGAATACGACAAGAATTTTGCTCATGCCAATGCTTCTGGCGAAAGACGTTTTGCTCTGGTACGGCATAGCTTCCTCAATGCCGCTAAGCGATCACTTCTGGGCCAATCATCCATGACAAACAAAAGATCAAAAGAGTGGCAGGTGGAGAGAAAATACTTGCAATCTGGCATTGAGGCTTGGGACGAGAATGCAGTCGAGGTTTCAAGGTGGTTGGCAAAGAACAATGTGCCACCTTTGCCTCTATTGCAAGCGTTGAAGGAACTTGTCAAGTCCAAACAGGGCGAGGAGTTGATTGTGCTGGAGCTGCTTGTCAGAAAATCAGCAGAGAGGTACTGGGAGTGTATCAAGAGTGGTTACGATAAGACCACTGGGTCTGTGGTTCTAAAAAAGACTGACGATACATGGAAACTACACAGTGTAAAACGAGCAATTGAACATTGGACGTCATAAGTCATGCATCATCGGTTCGTTCAACTCTTTCTTCTATTAGACCTGTATAACTTCTCATACAACAAATGGTGGCGAAGGCCTGTCCATGTCATTATGGGTTCATTTGATCGCTGATCGTCATTATGTCAAGTCACTAGTAGATGGCGGTAGGAGGCTTTGTCGCCTGGGCTTTAATAAAGGTTGTTAACGGCTGCGTGGGTGACTCTGTCATGCAGTCGGCGCAATTATAGTCATAAATGTTGTTGTTGAGATTGATTATAGAAAAAGAAGACCTGTTGCGGTTGACACATCCAGGACAAGCGAATTGGATGCACTAGGCCATTCCTCAGCCTCCATCTCTACCTCGATGACAGATCAGACTTACCGTAGAGTGACACTCGATCTTTTTGAGCGAGTTTGACTGGGCAAGCGGACCATGGCAAAGCTACCAACCCAAGGTCAGCCTGGGATCGAGCCATGCTCTGACGAGACCAACCTTGCAAGAGGCTGGCATACTGGCGTGTATCTGTAACAACTGGAAAGCAGTTTAATGCTAAAAAGCACAAAATATGCTCACTGTTCAGCTCCTGCTGCTTTATATATGCATTCTATCCAGCAGCAATATGGGTGGTGACTCCACTTTCGTTACATCACTCTGCATTACCGAGTCCTTTCAAGCCAACCCTCTCAACTGCAATTACTGTCGCAATCTCAAAGGGCCTCTTTTGCATCCCGACCGGGTGGTGGGGAGACCAATGAAAAGAAGCAAAAAGTTGAAATAAGAAAAGTGAGAGATTAGAAGACGCAACCGAAAGGAATTGGCAAAGGATTACATACACTCATACGTGTGACACACAAACAAAAGACATCCATCTCTGTCCAATAAGAATGCAGCCCGACTTGCGTGATGGTCGGATAGATATTTTGCCCGCATCACATGGAGCTTGATGACACTGTGCTGGACACATGCTTCTCCCGGTCTTGTCGCTGTTTGGCTTTCGCTTTCTGCTGCATCTTTTTCCGTCTGGCTCGCTTCGTTTGAGCCATCGTTTTCGCTTTCTTGACCAAGACTCCTTCCTCCATCTCTCCCACGCCATCCGTCTCACTCTCATCGTCCCTTCCGAGTGGTCTCTTGAGCGAGCAAGCATCGGTTGGCCGGACAAAACATGAAACAAAGAAGCCATTCGTCTTGTCTTGGGCAAGACATCTGATGACATTGTTGGCCAACGCTACAAACGGTAGATGAACTGATGGTCTCTTCCATTCCATGTAGAAACCTACCTTCATCTCCGCCCATTTCTTCCGGTCTCCCTCGTCGCTCCCAGGTGGGCAACACAGATTCTCTCTTTGCCAGTGTCCATCCATGCTGTTTGGCGATGCTCGTCTGTAGTGCCGACATCACGACCCGCTCGTCTTCCTCCGCATGTATGGAACACGTTGAATAGACTATTCGTCGTGCTGAAGGGACTAAGATTGCATGTGTCTATGAGCTTGTGTGAATAAAGGTTTTACCTACATTTGAAGGCGTGGATAATCATTTGGAGTTGAAAGCCGGCTAGTTTCTCTAGACGTTCCGTCTTGGAGTCCGATTCCTCAGTGTCTGTGTTGTCGGCAGTCGTTAGACCATGGTGAGGCAGATGGCACAACTCACCGTCTTCCACAAGGTAATCCAACCGGTTGACAATCCCAGATCCGGAGCAGCTAGGATCTAGCAATCTGGCAGAGGGGTCAGCAGGTGGTGTCATCCGCGTATTCCCTACATCCTGGTCACATTCTCAAAGTCTTTGTTTTGAGGATCCGAATCAGTGAAATCGGCTCTTTGCGCTTCAACGTTACTACAGTGCGCTTTTGCCAACATCTTTTCGAGTGTCTTGAACCTAGCTGGGGAGCGCTCAAAAGCGTGTATCTTGCGGCAAGTTGAGATTGAGGAGATTCCTTCACAGGTTGAAAAGACTTACCTTGCCTTTGTTGTTCATGAGAGCAGAGACAAAACTTGTCTTGTTTCCTGGTGCAGCTCTTTGTGCGCTCGTCAGATTTCTTCTTTACAATTGCACCCACGTCGCATCAAGACACTCTCCCTCGCCTTCTACCCAACCCTCCATCAAAACTCGGGCCGGCATACAACTCGCCTTGTCTTGAAGAATGATCCCTCCGCCTTGATACCATTCATCCTTGACCCACCAGCTTGTACTGCCTGAGAATGCCAAAAGCTCATCAGGTAGATGCGGATCGGCAAAGTATTTGCCCTCTGGAATCGGGTAGACTGGTTCTTCAAGTCTTTCAAATCCTTTCTTTTCCAGGTGGCTCAGCAGCTCTTCCATACTCTTGCCGGCGTTGGGATTGAACCGAATGTACCTCACAACATCATGATCACCAGCCGTCTTTGCTAAATCCTTCTTTTCGGTCTTGCCTTGCTTGATCTGGATTCTGACAAGCTCGGCTTTCAATCTAGCCTGGTGTCTCATGATGGCAGGCTTAGGAGGCCACTTGTCAGAAGCTTCTATCCGATTCCGTGTGGAGAACAAGAGGTCATGCAAGGTGACAAGAAGAAGAGACTGAGAGGTGGGAGCACCCAGTGGTGTTTTGAGGGGAAATGTAGCTTTCTCGAGCGAACGAATTGGGACAATGTCGAGCAGTTGCTGAAGAACTGGTCGATCTGCATATATGTCAGAAACCCGTTTATCCATACTTGCGTAGCATCATACACTTGAGCGTCTCTATGATTACTTAACCGGCTCATTCAGCGATTCGTACTATCAGCATCATCAAAAGCTTACAAGCCAGGATTCTTTTAGCCTCACTGCCAGAGGCTTTGATACCAGCGGCCGAAAGTGAGCCTTTGACTGATCCTTGGTGTTTATCAAGGTGATCCAGAGCTAGAGCTGCAGCTTTGTAGAAATTCATTCTAGTAGTATATATGCACTGATTAAGGCAAGATGTAATTCATAAGCATGGCTGTACAAACTATGTAAAAAGGCGTACATGGTGATTGATGTTTTGAGAATAATTGCCAAGCTGGATAGCAGCTCCACTTCCTATAGAGGTGGTCAGCGACTTCTTTATACAGGTTTTAGAGTTTTGAATGAGATGGGATGATTCAGTCAAGATGAAAGTTGTCTAAACATTTTTTGTTCTGATAATGTAGATAAGATTTTTGGGCATCATAATGGTAACAGCTGCTTGAAGAGTTGCTTAGCCAGAAACACCTACCTATATGTTGATAACACTTTTTTCTATGGTCGCTGTGAAAGCAAAAAGAAGAAAGAATGGAAAGATATTAAAATTCCAACTTTCGTTAAAAATGAAATGGTATATTACGTAACACATTGCAACACGACTGAACCAACTAGACAAGATATTTATTTCTCTTTTATAAAGTCATCACTACCATGGTAAGATTTTATATCACAGAGCATGACTATGGCTGAAAATTGCAGTCGATGTTAAGTCTAGGTAAAGGCCTTCCATCCCAGATTAGAAAGTCTTCGCAAGCCCGCCGAGAACCCTCGGGAGGGGCATACACCATGTTCACCCCTCAACAAGTCAAGCAGTTTAAAGAAGCATTTACAATGGTAGATCAGGACGGGGATGGAAGAGTCACAGAGGCCGATCTGAAGATTATGCTGAGCAACTTGGGTGGGTTTTGGTATGATGGATTGGATTGGATGGGCTGATTTGTGGAATGACTTTTAGGTCAAACCCCTACACCTGAATTGCTTCATTCACTCGTCACGTCTCGTCCCGGATCCTCAAAAGGACCTGTCAACCCGTCTGACGGAGTGAATTTTACACAATTCTTGTCCATGATGGGGGAACATCTCATCCAGCTTGATCCAGAACCAGACTTGTTGGAGGCTTTTGCTTGTTTTGATGAAGGTGACAAGGGTTACGTCGATGTGAATCAGATGAGAAAACATCTGGGAGAGATGGGCGATAAGATGGAAGATTGGGAAGTGAGTGGTTTGCATGAAGAAAGATTCTGCTTACGGGGATAATAGATTGAGAAATTGTTCTCTGGACCGTTTACAGACAGGCAAGGGCGATTCAACTATCGCGAATTCGCAAAAACACTGAGAGCCAACGATGGCGAACCTGAGCGGCTTGATAAGCTCGACACTTGATCACTGGTTGTTTGGGTATGCCTTCAAGCGTTCATGATAATATTCAACTTGTACAGCAGCGTCTGTTGTATGCATATCTATATGTGATGTATCTTGCTTTCCTTGTAGACGTCACTGAATAATTATCATCCAAGATAGGACAAAGAAGAAGAGGCACATGGGATAGACGGCGAGAAAGGTTCGACTTTCTGGAAGTTGTGTTCCGTTAAAGAAGTTCATGGACGCTGCTTTGATCAG